>NW_022196894.1:39699315-39707659 GCF_008632895.1 Mastomys coucha | reverse complement strand
AATCCGCCTGCCTCTGCCTCCCAAGTGCTGGGATTAAAGGCGTGCGCCACCACCGCCCGGCGACCTTTTCTTTTGATGCTGCTCATGTTGTAACTTTAATCGGACAAATAAAACCCTTAATGAGTCAGCGAAACTATCGTAGACTCCTTGTGCTCTAGAAGGAGAGATAATTGGTCTGGGAAGTGATGCTATATATTACCAACATCAGAAATGTAGAATCAGTAAGATTGCAAGCAGAGGATAGAAAAAGCTATCATGAAATTATTCCAGACTATTCTGATACAGAAGTCCTTAGTCTAGTTTTACAACATTATTTTAAGAATAATGAATTCTAAGAACTATGCAAACTCATTTTAAAAATAACCAGTTAGTTAAGTACTGAATTCAAGAAATTTATAATTATTAGTTTTTTTAAGTTTTGCATAGTTAGATTTATTGCCATTCTATAAAAATTAGATTCAGAAATTAGAAAAGGAATTCTGGCTTTGACCGTTGTCCTTTAGCAGTCCTTATTGACCTTTACCACAAGAACATTCAGCTTGCCACCTTGCTTTCTTCCAGATTTGCTTGGTGATCGTGTTGTGGGGTGGATTTGGAGTTTAACAATACCGTAGTTTCTATTTAAGCTATGTACATTAATTGCTTTTTGTGCATAATGCTATTATATACTTAATGGATAATAATATCAAGCAAGTATACTTTCCCAAGCATAAGCTTATTTATGTACTGGGAAACAAAAACATCCACAAGATCCAGGTTATTGTAATTATTGTAGTGATTACCTTATTGCAGCAACTTCAAACTGAACTCCCAAATCTCCAAGGTATGCCTCTGTTAACATCTAATGTTCTTATAGTATTTTAATATCAAGAAATTTTTGAATTACCATATTGTGATATTATAAGACTGAAAAAATGAAGTATAATTTTTTCTTTGATAGTACAAAAACAGGGACTTGATGAGTTAGGTGATTGTCTAATCTGTAGCTAACACTAAACATAGGAGCAGCTGGGGGCTAGAGAGATGGCTCCTATGTTTAACGTAAGCCCACTGCTCTTGCTCAGGTTTGATTCCTAGCACCCACATTAGCAGACTCACAACTGCCCATAAAACACTGTATGTCTTAGTTACTTTTCTATTGATGCGATAAAGCACCATGACCAAAGCAATTTGTAGAAGGAAGGGTTCATTTGGGGCTTATGCTTCCAGAGTTGTAAGAGTCCATTACCAAGGGAAAGCCTTGTACCAAACACCAAGCATGGCAGCAGGAACAGCTGAGAGCTCACATCTGGAACCTCAGATTCCTTCAGCAAGGCTATAACTCCTAAGCTTCCCAACACAGGACCACCAGCTTGGAACCAAGCATTCAAATGCAAGTGACTGTGGGAGATATCCTGTTCCAAATACTACAGTGTAAAAAGTATCTTTATGAATGCTTTTGTGACTGGGTAGCTGAGGCATTAAATGTTTCCCTAGTCTCCATCAGTCCAATGTGTTCTATAAATGGCAAACTCAAAATAAAGCTTTCCTTCAGGAAAGCTAGAATGGAAGATAGCTGTTGGTTAGTGCTGTGGTTTGTGTTCTGCAGAGATCTGCAGGCCCAGCTGGGTTATATGAAGCTTACCCCATGTGTTGTCTTGGGAAGTCCCACGTTGCATGAATAAGGCCCACAGCTTCCCAGAAAGCAAGTGTTAGATATACTATCACTAAGGTAGCAAGGGTCTCTAATCCTTTCTTCTGGTTTGAACTACAGATTCTCTGTTCAGCCCCATACAGTTTAGAGAATACAAAGGACCAATTCCAGTCTTGCTTTTGTTCTGATTCTCCCTGCATATCTCTATTCTCCCTTAAAAAGAAAAAAGTCCTTTCACCACGAATGAGAAAAATCAAACTTCCCTAGGTTATATCTTTGAAAGACTAAAATTAGTCTTGGGATCTGCCTCTGATGTGCACTTAAACTCTTCATGCGCCATGCAATTAAAAACAATTCACAGCTATTTGGGGAAGATTTTGTTACCTTGTGAGTCATTACAAAATAAATATCAAAATATGCTAAGTTCTAAAAGGAAAAATAATGAGGTCCATACCATGTAGGCTTTGCTCTTTATCTCATTCCAGCAGTAAGGAGAGAGAAAAGTGCTTACAATAAATTATGAGGCACTTTGGATGAGCATTCTGATGTATGAGGCATGGCTGTACAGTCAGAAGACTGTTCTTCATAAGTCTCACTTGAAAACCCAGCTCCTTACTTTATAGTCTTATCATATCCAGCATTATGCAAATGCTGCCATTGGAGCAGAACCACATTATAATATGAGTCATCATTGCATTACATGCATTTAGATATAATTCAGATCAAATTGTGCCAAGACATGACAATTAATAGATACAGCATGCCTGCCATTACAGAGTTAGCACATTGGAAATAAGTATGCAAATAAATGACTTAGGAATGAGACAGCCTATCAAGGCTACGGTTAGGAAAGAGCTTTTCTCTCTCATTTGCCTTCCCCAGTAGAGGTAGAGGTAAAAGAGATAAAAAAGTAAAGGGAGGAAATTTAAAGAGCCAAAGAAGTCTTTACTTGTAAAATATATATTTTTGCGGATACAAGTGTGAACTAGGTAACTCCAGCTGCTGCAAACTGGTGGAGATATTATCAAACAGATCCATCATAGGTGAAGGAAATATAGCTCTCCCTTCCCCCATCTGTCAGGAAGCTGATAAATCACTGATGGATGCATATAAATCACATGGACACCTCTCACATGGAGAATAGTAATCGTAAGGATTTGTCTGACTTCTGAGTTGATTTTCTATCTTTCCACTCCAAGTCAACTTCTGCATGTCTTGTCTCCAAATTACTTTTTCCCCCTCAGTACTGTTTTGCAAAGGAGAGTGATGTGAGAAGGTCTTCACCCTCAAGCAACAATCTAATGTGTGTGTGTGTGTGTGTGTGTTCTTCTTTCATCATGTTACCTCTTGCCAACATGCTCCCCCCAACCCCCACCAACTAAACCTTTTGCTGAAAGCTTGTCACTCGGGAACAGATCAACAAGGAGGTCACAAACGGGAACTGGAGACAGGTGATCAAAAGGAGCTTTAGATGTTACTGAAAGAGTTGGGATGAAAGCAAGGATTGGTGAGTCTGAATAAAAGCCCATTGGAAAGAACTCTTGTAATGAACTCAGCCTGCTTAAGCAGTAGAATAATAGAAGCAACTCCAATGTTCAAGAGCATAAAGCACTGACCCTGGTAGGGCGATGGAGGTAAAGAGAGACTCCTGCTATCTGGATTTGATAGAGAAGAAGTCAGAGGCCACTGCCTCTTGTATTACATCCACCAATGAATCCAACTCTGAAATATCAGAACAGTCTGAGTTCAAGAGAGAGCTGTAGATGTTCAAGGTGATGGTCCATAAAGATGCCTATGACTCAAAAGATTGTCATTTAAGCCCGAGGGCACCTATATTCCCACATCTGACTCTGTCCCTGTTCCATACTGACAGAATGGCATCTTCTCTTCTAGTGATTTCTTAATGAGACTATTAAATGACAAGATAGAAGCAAGAGGAAATCCGTGTAGCATTGTTTGAACACCCTTTCTTCTTTCTTCTAAATTAGTATCACTATAGTGAACACTTCCTTCATTTGGCACAAAGAACTCTTTAGAAATCTAGTCTGTGCTCAGCTTTCTTGGTTATGTTTTAGCAATCAATAATGCCCATCTTTCCCCGTGAGCAAGTCAGTCCTCTTTGCCTCCATGAAGACCACTCTCAGAAGAATGTTAGTAATCCACTGTCTGCCAAATCCAACTGAATTATCTGTCCTATCATCCCATGTCTCCAAAGCTTGCCCCACCTATTCTTAATATTCTCGTTTCTCCTCCTGACCATTCTCACATTTCTCAATTCCCACTGTTGTCTCCTCTTTCTCTATCCACCTGCTTGATGCTCTTGTCTCAGGGCTGTACTTTTCTTCATTGCAGGCCTCATAGAGTATATTACTATGTTTAATATTTTTGTCTTTGTTAGAATGGGAGATTTTGCATCAATTCGTATGGAATGGAATCTAACACATTGCTATCAGCTGCTTCAGGTTTATGTTTGAAAAATTATCAATGTTCCATTTGAGCTGAACCTCATGTTCTGCTTCCCGCTCCTAAACTGTGTACTTCCAGTTAAGTGAGCCACAATTCATCTCTGATCCTGATTTCATATTTATTCTTGCTTTCTTGTTCTCCGTTCTTGTTCTTATTGCTCTGTTAACAGCAGCAAATGCTATTAAGTGTTTTTGCTCCTAACAGTGACCTCTACTTTCCACCATTCCTTTTAATACTAATGAAGCCCTTCTTATCCTTTCTAACATCATTGTAGAGCTTTTATTGATAGTATTCTCTCCTATGGCACAGCATTCTCAGCTCATAGCTACTGTATTCATCTTTTGTAAGAAAAGGGCATACTTAAGGTTGACCATATAATCCTCTTGTTTCAATATATATCATCTTATTTTTATCTACTAACACTAAACTAACTTAGTCAAATATGAAGTTGACTGTCCCATAGTGTAAGACATTGGGATTGTACTATTTCCTTGAACTTTATTCTTTTATTTTTTATATTGAGGATTGCATATATGAGTTCTATATTTGCACCATTCTTCCTCTCCATCTTCTCCTCAACGTCTCCTGTGATACCTCTAGATATTACCTCTCAAACTCATGACCTTTAGCTCTACTTCTAAATTTATTTTTGTATGTATACATACACACTACCATGTCCAAATAGTGTTGTCTTTATTTGCATGTATTTATGGCTGACCCATAGGATTGGACCCAGGCTCCAGTCTCCAAGTTCTTTGCTATAGTGGTTAATTTTCTGTGAAGAACTTGTTACATTCTTCCACACATCCTGACTGTTACAGAAATCCATTTCAGAAATTCTCTGCCTGGTGAAGCAACCCACTTCTTTTTAATATTTCCATCTCATGCTAGCATTTCCACTGTTTGGACCTTGTTTTTTGATTGTGTTGCACTGTGATTTTGAATATGTTTAGACTTTGTCTTCTCATCCCTTTGTATCTGCAATCCCTGAGAAAATATCTGCACAAAAAGTCACTGGACAACTACTTGATGGGTAAATAGATATACCAAGAATTTTTCACCTCTCACTTCACATTCTTAGAGATGCTTATTTCTTGATATAATCTTTAAAGTAGAAAAACCTTCCAAGTGATTTGAAAGGTGGGTGTTGAGACATCTTAAAAATCTAAATTCATATCTCATTTTCCTATATATACTGCTAGCAATTTTTCTATTAATGTTTGCTTCCAGAAAGAAAACCTGATGAAACTTTTTCTATGATGCATCATTGATATACAATAATGGTTTAATTGAAATAAGTGGGCTTATTTTTGAGACTGGATCTCACTCTGTATCTTAGCCTGGCTTCAAACTCATGATCTACCTACTTCTCTTTCAGCTAATAGGATTATTGGTGTATAGTGCCCTGCCTGTCATCTACAAATAAAATTTTGAAGATAAAAAGTGTTCATTGAGAACTTTGGGATACAAAGAATTGCTGAAAATATAGCATAGAATGTAAACAAACAATGTTTTTAAACCCATCAGTGCCCAAACTCGACCTAGGTAGACTTTACTGGAACCTCAATGATTTTAGTTTTAGTATCACTTATCATAATGGCTTTGTTTAAGGAATCAAGTGAACATGTCCTAACCCATACTTAAAAGTCACAAGTTTGAGAACTAAACACCATAACCAGCCGTTTACAGGAGCTTTAGGTCCAGGTTGCAATCAATTTTAACTCCACTTCCTCCACTTCATTTCACTGTAAAATTAGCATTTTTTTCTTTTCAAGATAATAAAACAGTCAAGAAAAAAAAAAAAACAACCAGAAAGGATAATAAGACATAGAAAATGTGCGAGTTTTTTTACTGATTCTTTCCTGTCCATGATGTCAGTGTCTGAATCATCTGCAATCAGGATGAACCAATGCTTCTTGAAGCCTAGAGTGAGATTCATTTTTTTGTGTGTGTGTGTCAACATGACCAGGCTAACCAGACCCCCAGATACTTGTTTGAAAAGTATTCCTGGGTGTGTGTCTGTGAGCATGTTTGTAAGTGAAGTGACCAAGTGAGTTCATAAACTGACCAAGGCAGATTGTCGTCTACAATACAGATGGCCCTTATCCAATTTGTCTATAGTCTCAGTACAACTGAAGGCTGAAACACAAAGAATTCTCTAGCTGTCTTCAACCCTAACAAGAGACTGATTTTTACCTTCTAACTTGGACTTTGGCCAACACTTACACTTTGACATGTTTTGGTCTTCAGGCCTTCACAGTAGGACTGCTAAAGTTCCAGTTTGCTGGCTATAAGTGGTAAGGCTTCTTGCAGCCTATGTCTGCATGTCTCTGTCCATGTGTCCTTAACAGCATGTATATATAGAAGTGAAGATCCTTGTAAAATATTTCCTGTGTGTAATGTTGTTGTTATTGGATTTTCAGCAGAATGCAGAAGCTAAAATGGAAGACATACTCACAGGTGCCTTTCTTATTGTAATTCCTCCTATAAAAAAAGCAAGTTTCCTTTGGGCAGTTTTGTGGCCGTAGTTTTATGCCTTATTAACCATAGCAGTAGCTGTGAAGTCATTTCAACGGCTAGACAATAATCCTGTCTCTTTCGGGCCTTCAACCATTTTTAGAGAGTCCAAAACTCAAGCTGGGTAGATAGCTTCTCAAATATTCTGCATCCTACAGAAGAAGACAACTGTCTACAGAATTCCCACGATGGACACTCTACATGCAGATCACTCAGCCTTGGTTGTATGTTTTGTCATCCATAGGAAAACTAATAAAGACAGCACCATAGCACAAAGTATACATTGCCACGTATGACAGTTAGCCATGCTGGAATGCCTCTGTGGATTTCACCACTAGCAGATGATTAAGCTTCAGTTATGTGCCATCAAACTCATCTTTGGTTCTGTCACATCCTCATCAACAACAAAACAAATGAATAACTATATCAAGCTCCGAATTAGTTCACTAATGATTTTAAGGGGATTACTTGCAGATCTTGCATGAGATGTTAACTTATAGAAGCATGGCCAACATGCATCACTGTGAAATTCCAGTGCATCATTGAAGAATATCTCGTGGAAGCTATGACATAGTGACTCTGATATTCTTCATATCAAAGGAAGTAACGATTACCATTCATCAAGATATGTCATCTTGGTTTGAATGGGCATAGTGTCTGATCACTTTTAATATCAATACTTGGGAGGCAGATGCAGGCAGATTGCTATGAGTTTGAAACTAGCCTGGCCTACATAGTAAGTTACAAGCTAGACAGAGCTACATATTGAGACCCTGCTTAAAAAAAAAAAAAAAAAAAAAAAAAAAGGAAGAGAAAAAGAAAGAAAAAGAAAAAAAGAAAGAAATTACCTAAGATTTATGTCTTAGGGATATTAATGTATAAAGCTCTAGTCAAAATTAGTATCTAAGTTCTTACTTGTATTAGTTACATTTATTCTGTCTTAAGACTAAGATATCATAACCTAATAATACATATATACCATATATATGTTTTCAAAGATTTGATTTGTTTTAATTATTTGTGTGTGAATGTGCACATATGCATATGAATTTGTGGATAACTACATATGCAAGCCAAGGGCATCAGATCTTCAGTTACAGAAGTTGTGAGCTACCAAGTGTAGGTGCTAAGAACTGAACTCTAGTCCCCTTGAAGAGGAACAAGCACTCTCAACTGCTGAGCCATCACTCCAGCTTCTTACCATATGCTGAGCCATCACTCCAGCTTCTTACCATATATATATATATATATATATATATATATTTTAATATTTTCCTGTGTCACTTGATTTATTTTTTTGTCAGTTATTTGTTTTCAGGACAAGATCATTATCAGAAAATACTGTCTTGTGAATTTGCCTCTCTGTGTTCATGTATTATACCCCTTAATCTTTATGAAGATTCTCCTCCCTGAAAAACCATGTATCCTGTCACAGGTTTCCTATTAAAATTAAATCTCTGTGACACTCTACAGTGAAGTCGGTGATTCTAATCTCCTTGTTCTAGTGTTTCCATGAAGAAGTGACCAAGGTGTGCAAAAATCCTGCAATTAATGTGCAACTTCATGTGTAAAGCTACTAAATTTTGTAAGCTGAGCCTGGCCACCTGAGTTTGTTCCACAGAACCTATGCACATATGAAGTTAAGATGCATATCCATTCCAAACTGTCCCCTGAGAGCAGGCATGTCCATACCTCCCTTTCTCTCTCTCTCTCTCTCTCTCTCTCTCT
>NW_022196894.1:39678278-39699305 GCF_008632895.1 Mastomys coucha | reverse complement strand
CTCTCTCTCTCTCTCTCTCTCTCTCTCTCTCTCTCTCTCTCACATATACACACACAGATGTACTCAGAGTTGAAAACCCTGCAAGTATTCAATAGAATAGTGCAAAAATAAAGGTAATTTCTAAACTACTATTTCCCATGGATCTACCTCTGTGTAATTCCAACCTTGGAAGCTTACTGAGGGTAAGAAAACCAAACTTGAGAAATTTGCCCTAGGAAGCTAGAGCCAGGGCACGATCAGTCAGAGAATATATTTGTTCGTTAAAGATGATTTCTCCTCAGGAGCCCCAGGTGATTTTTTTCCCCTGAGTTCTGAAGAACCATCAACCCCCAACCCCTACCATTCCCTCCCCCACCGGACGCCAGTCAGATCACTGGCCAGAGAATCTAGTCTCAAAGTTTCAAAAACCTCTTAGCTGTTTTCACTTACTGATTTTTCCTAATTATCAGCTCTTAGCAACAAAATGGTCAGAGGGATATAAAGCAAGATCAAAAGATACATATTCAATGCAAAACAGCTCAGCCTGTTAGCCCCAAGCAACAAATAGTGCAGAACTGTCTCTATTGTATAGGAAAGGATGTTACTGCAAGGCTCATGTTGTTAGATGAAAATCTGCTTAAGGCAATGCTTTAAAAAAAAAAAAAAAAGGCAACAACCTCCAGCAAGCCAATAACAAAAGCATTACAGACATTCATTTTATGTTCTTCTCAGCCGCTCACAGTCTTTGTCCATGCAGAGAAAATCTAATATTATGCCAAGATGCTTAGAGGAGATTAACAACTTTTCATTAGATACTAACTTCTTCTATCATATTATTTTTCCCCTTAAACACCATTTTTTAAATAACACAAAGGAGCTGATCAGAACAAAGATATTGCATAGAAAATAGTGCTTATTCTGGTGTGACCCTTTGCAAATCACCCATAGGTGACATTTCACTAAAATGGGGGGTGGGTGGGAATGGGGGTGGAATTTACTCTATTACATTATTCTGAAGTCTGTAGCACTATTATGTGTCTATACCAAAATCTCTTTAAAAGTTCTCACAACAATACTATTCTCAGTCAAGATAAGATTAAAAGGGAAGAAAAAAAATATGTCTGTGTCCTCCCTAGTGCATCCAGCATCCTTTTTCTCTAGCCATTCTCCTCAAATATACATGAAACCACAGCAGGATCACAGCCTTCCAGTGGGACTGCTGCCAGGGGGCGCCAGGTATGCTCAGAGCAGAAGCCAACATTCTGAGCAGGGCAGAAATGTGCTTGGCCACCACAGCACATGGTAGCACAGAAGAGCCAGCTGTGTAAGAAAAAACCTTTTGTAAGTTTGACTGGCATGTGAGTCAGCTAGTATGATGGAAGCATTTTGGAGGGTTTGTGGAAAGTAGGTTTTTGTTTTTTTTTAAACCTTTGACATGGCAGGGGTGGTGGGTGGAGAGTTGGACCACAACTGGTGATATGCAAGTCCAGGATAAAAGAACAAAATATTGCCAGCCAACCCTTTGAGAAGATTCCAGCCACAGTGCTGTGTGATGCAAAGGACTAACTGTTACAAAGACCCCCTAGCCCCTGCCCCCCACCCCCGTGCAGTCTGTGTGTGCACTGCCAAGCAGCAGCACTGTCAATAGAAACCGTTTTGTAGTCAACTACAGAACACTGGGTCTGAACCGCTCTGCAGATAAGCAGGCACTGTCATTTAGAAGTGGGAGTACTGGTAACTAACTACTTTTCTTTGATCGATAGTAAGCTTTATTCCCACTGACAGATGCCTGGTTTCAGGTACTTCCTAATACTTATATGTTTCTGGATTTCTATGGACACACTAATTCTTCATTTTCATCAATGCATTTATAATGTTTTAAAAGCTTACTTAGAATCACCTAATAAATACTAATTTCAAAATATTCCTATTTCGTGTCCTTAAAACCTCTCCAATATGGCAGTTTTTATGTTACCAGCTCTTTTTCTGGTTGTTTCTCCCTTCTTCCTGTTCATGCTCAATGTTGATCATAGGTCAAGAAAGCATTTAGTTCATTATATAATGTACATTTGAAGGCTGTTTCTTTTCTGTTTCATTAATCCTGATAATTTATCAATTAATTCAGCTAATGACATTCATTCCCTTTTCACTACCCTCCCAATAAGAGTTTCCTAAGAAAAGAGCAAGGTTGGTTAACTGTTTTAAAACGTGCTTCCAGCAGGGTTATAGCAGTCTCTCTAATGGACATTGGCACAGAATCAGGGGGACTCTAGCTGCCCAAACAAGCTGGGCCTCAGATCCCCAGACAGAATTTTCAGAAGCAGAGTTCCGGAGGAGATGCACACAAGGGTTCAGGTAGTACAAGACTGCACCTCCTCCAGGATGCTCAGTGGGCTTTACCTGGATGTAAGCCATGGGCTCTTGATGAGGACCGCCTTCTTTCAGGGATAAGACTTAACTGAGTATTGAAGCAAGTTACACCCTAACCTAGAATACTGAAAAGTTACAGCAAGTAATCAGTATTTTTTTTTTAAAGAACAAAACAAAACAAACCAAAGAAACAAACAAACGTGGCACACAGCACTTTTGATTAGAGCAGTCAAGCTTGGCATGGAGATTTCTCTAAGAAGTATGGACCTTAGTGAGGAGACACAGCTGATCAGAACCAGCTACTCCAATGGACCCACATATATGATAGTGGTTATGATGAAAGAACAGATTTCAGTTGAGCTACACAGCCTGCACACAGGGTAAGGGTACATTGTCAATATGCATAGCCAGCTCACACTCCCTACCATTAGAACCGAGAGGGGTATAAGGGCAATGGGCTTCCTCATTACTATAGTAAGGAAACTAAAAAGAGAACTAGGAGCCAGAATGACTCTATCTGAAGAAGCTGTTGGTTTAAACAATGCAATGTTACAATCTGTATGCTTTAATAGATGGCCTTTACGATCTATGATTCAACCATAACCCAAAGGTTTTGGTTAAAAAAAAAACTGACTAGGGCATTTGTAATGAGATTGGTAGGGTCTGAGAGAAGGCCTTAGGGAGAATTTATAGTAATTAATCAAAGAAGGGAGGAAAGTTTCATATAGAAAGGGAGCAATTAGGGGAATTGATGACCTATCTCCTCAGGGAAAGTTCTCTCAAATCCCTGAGTACCTATAGTTGAAGTGACTTTTAACCTTGACATATGAAGTGAATCTAGATATGGCTATGTCTCTAAACTTTCTGTGGTTCTTGGAGGGAATTCTCTTATTCTCTTAAGTACCAGTAAGTTCAAACTTCTGGAATTCTCGAATCCAGATTTTTTTTTTTTAATGTATTCAGGTGTGTAGAGGAAAGGCACACTGCTGAATCACAGGTATGTCTGAGATTTTCTGTTGTGTCACACAACCTTGCCAGCTATGGCATTCACTTTGGAGAAGAGTGCAATGGAGTTGAAAAAAATTACAAAAGATAAAATATCCCTCCAAATAGTTTAAGTGAGTTTTCAATTTTCTGTTGAGCCACTCCCATAACTATCTAATACATAAAGTAAGTACGAGAGAAGAATAAAAAACAAATAAAAAATACTACAGAGACAAATTAATAATCTATAGACTGGGAAGCGGAGGGAGAGAAGAAGGAGGGAGGGTCTGAGAGAGAGAGGGGGCAGTGAGAGAGACAAACAATTAGACAGAATTGGTTTTTTTTAAGCTGATATGAAATGCAAAGATCTTTCATATAAATCCAGAATGTTTGTAAAATAGAAAAATAGGAGTGGTTACATTTAGAAATCAAACTCTCTTCGATTCACCTAAGCCAAGCCTTTCTTCCACCTGTACATAGGAATATTGCCACCTTTTGCTTTATAATTATAAAATAGCATTTGCTCTGCATTAAAGAGTAGAGACAAGTAGAGATGAACTCTGTCATAGTACAAATAAGGTTCATCTCTGATGATTCTTGTTTAAACCCTTATTCGCAGTCATACCTAATTTTATTGGAATTATAGTGGCATTTAAATTCATATGCTTCTGAACTTTACTTTTAAAAGGACTCTATTTAAGTAATACTATAATTATAAAATAATATAAATTCTCTCTTAGCTATTTGCCATTCTCTCTTAAAGGCATTCTCATGAAAATAGGAATCCAGAACAATCAGTACTAATGTCTGCTTAGTGTGCAAGAGGTCAGGCTGGACTTCGATATCCACTTAGATTCAAACCTCAGCTGGAGAGTGCTCAACTGACTCCCTTATCCTGACTCTCTGGATTCATAACTGGCTCAAAAATAATCTCTACTGCTGGGCTATGTTCCCAAGATATGCTTGTAACCTCTGTGTGATAACTCGGAATGGATTGAGTTTAATAGATAACTGTATATAAAAGTAACAGAACATATCAGAAAGGTGCCAGCACCCTCCCTTAGTAGGTGAATAAACCCACTCCTACCCTGGCTTCCAGTCTCTCTGTCCCTCAGCCTCATAGACTCCCTCCCTTTCTTTCCCTTGAATCATTGCTCATTCCTGAATGTTCTTCCTATTGCCCTGGCCTGGATATTACCATTTGTATAACTGTCTGGTGCCCTTTGTCTTTTAACACCATGTATCACAAAGGCCTCTATGCCAGGTTACTTTGGGGAACTGGGAGCTGGGAGCAATGCCCAGAACTGTCCAGAGCAGCACCTTTGTAAGAGAGAAAAGAGAGAAGGAAATATCCATTCCTTTTGAGCAAGGGTTTGTTCATTATATTATCTCTTATTTCATAAAATATATGCATTCCAGAAAAGCAGTTTTTTTTTTCTGGTGCCTTAGGGACTGCTATTAGAAAACCAGAGATCCTTGGGTGTAATAAAATCCTGAGATGTAATAAAATCAAACACTTAAAGAAAGCAATAGTACCACTTTTTACACTTGCATAGTTAAGAGAAATTGTAACTTTGCTTTTATAAAACACTAAAAATAATTCTCTCAACATTTATAATCTTGTGATACCCACCAAATAAATCACAGAATGAGAATCCTGAAAGTGGACCCCTTGGGTGGATTTTAGATGGTAATAGACTTGCCTCGACTGTGGATCATTCCTCTGTGTGGGTCATAAAGTTGGGCGATTCACATTCCTTGTCTATTCAGTTTAGTTATTATGTCAGCAGGATGCAGAGTTCCCTACGTTTTATTATGTTTTCATTTTATTTTATGCCACTGGGTTAACAGTCAAGTGTCTCAGCTCACAGTATCTAGGATAACTTGCAAATGTAGATGCTTTTCAATAGTATTTTATGAAGTGGAAGGAACTGTTTTGCTTATTATTCATCTCTTTGTAACTGTTTGAAGGGTTGGTAGGATTTGGAAAACACTTTATGTGGAATTTTTTAATCTAGCCCAGACATAAAATGATGAAGTGTAAAGTAAATGTGCCTTGCATTTTGGGACCTTGGTGGCTTTCCTAAAACAAGCCAATACCTTCAGATTGAATATATAACATTTATGTACTTATTTATAGAAAGCCTGGTATTTATTGGATTGGGTACCTTCCATTCCAGATATTGTTGAAATATATTTATATGAGGGCTGAGATTTCCCTGTCATAGTAATATATAAAAGGCAAGGTCTCTGACACCCCCATTTTCCAGAAGAATTTAGTGAAGAGATAGCAGCCACACTGCTTCTCTGTTTCCCTATTACAGTCCTAGGCATCTACATGTCTACCTCTGAGCAATAAATGTCACTCATTGACCTATTTAGAGCTTTCAAAACCATTTTATGCTCTGCCCTTCTGTTTTCCCTCATGCTTGCTCACTTTACAGGAAACATCTCTGTTGAAGTTTGTGTAAAGTGTGTAGTGAATGGAATTCCAAGTGTGTTTGATCCTTCACCCTTTCAGAATGTTCCTCAGGGCTGCAGTCATCACTGGACACAAGATGCTTAGTATTCCTTACCTTTGACCCACCCAAGACACACCCATAAAGAAGAACTGGTGAGTGCTCCTTAGGTTTCATAGCAACAAAGCTAGAAAGTCCGGTCAGAACTCAAATAAAACTGCAAATTCAATTTAACCTTTATTACATTACAGTCAACTTCTGCACCTCATCAATTATAAAATTTGTATTTTCAGCATTGAGGATGGATTTATCATCCATTTCATCATGAAGACCTGTGGTTTCAAACTTGTTCTGTGAATTCACATATTACAGAGACCTCTTAAAATTGAGGTTCTTATTGAGTAAATCTGGGTGGGGCCAAGATTTCATCAGGCTGAAAAGTTTTACACTGAGGTTGTAGATACCAAACTGCTTAGTCACGGATTTATAGAACAATATTTTCTGGCATTGAAAAATGCAATTTCATATTGTATTTTTATTTTTGATGAAGTATTAGTATACAACCAGCTATAATATATATATATTTATATATTTATATATGTATATGTGTGTATTATGAATACTACTATGCTGGTTTGGATGAGAATGACCCCTTCATAGGCTCATATAATTTAATTCTTTGTTCCTTAATGAAACTGTTTTGGGGAGAACTCAGAGACATGGCCTTGTTGAAGGAGGTATGATTTTTGTTGGAGGCAATGTGTCACTAGGAGTGAATGGGTTTGAGGTTTCAAAATCCCACCCACACTGGGCCCAATCTCTGTCTCATTGTCTCTCTGTTTACGTCTCTCTCTCTCTGCCTCTGTCTCTGTGTCCCCTCTCTCACTTTCATATATGATGTAAGCTCTCAACTACTGCTCTAGAGCTATGCCTGCCTGCCTGCCTGCTGCCATGCTTCCCCCTGTCACGATAATCATGGGTTCACCTGCTGACACTGTAAGTAAGCCCCCAGTTCAATGCTTCCTTTTTTAAGTTGCTTAGGTCATGATGTATCTTCACAGCAACAGAAAAGTCACTAAGACAAGCACTGTGAGACCAAGATTTTTCTTTCTATTTCTTTTCAGATATAAATATTGGATCAGTTTAATTGTGAAAAATAATGAAAAAATTGTATCATGAAAAAGTTAACCTTGATGATTTAATATAAAGTAATTACTAATTATTTCCAATATATGCTTTTATTTTATTGCCATTATACCATTAACTATTAAAGTAGAAAGTTATGAAAAGTTTTTAAAATTACTAAAATGTAAAAATAATTTACATTTGAATTATTTCAATCATGTTATATAATTGTTTCAAATAGTAATTGTAACAATTTATATGTACCTATAACATACTTTAGTAGTATCTATCCAATACCAATTATCTTCTTTTTTTCCTACTTTCTCTTCCTCAGGTCCTCTTTTCTCCCCTACTAATCTTTTCACTCCAAGAGTCCACATTATAAAATAAACATGTGATAAATGTTTGAGTTGCTTTTATTTTGTATAACATGCTCACCTCTGGTTCCATTCATTTTCTGCATTGTTCTGCTTTGTAATTGAAAAAATGAGCTCACTGTGGATACATGCTGTATTTCTTTATCCCCTCATTCACTGAAGAATAATTAAGCTCATTACATGACTTAGCTACTGTGAATAATGCTACAAGAAACACTAGTATGTAGGTATATGTATGGTGACATTTTTTTTGTGTAAGCATCCTGATGTGGTATACTTTTTATCAAATAGGGCTTTCCTTTCTTCCTTCTTTCCTTCCTTCCTCCTCCCTCTGTCCCTTCCTTCCTTCCTAACTCGCTAGTTTCAATGGCGACTACACCAATTAACATTCCTAACAACCTAACAACATATAAGGTCCCCTTTTCCAGTATCTATCTTGTTTTTTCTTTGTCAACAACCATTCTGATATGGGGTTTCTGAGCATGCAAATGACTAGATCTCTGATTCTTGTGCCTTCGTGAGCTCTTTTACTTCTCTTGATTTGTCTGGTCCAGCTTCTATATTAGTTTTAGTATTATAATATAATATATTATAATAATTCTATATTATAATTCCTTAGAATCCTGTTTGTTTTCTTTTTTTCTTTATTTTATTTTTTATTTTTTTCCTGTTTGTTTTCTAATGAGAGAGAGAGAGAGAGAGAGAGGGGGAGGGAGAGAGAGGGAGGGAGAGAGAGAAGGAAAGAGGGAGAGAGAGCAAGGGAATGGATATTGATAAGAGGGGATGTGGCTAGAAACCTGGAGGAGTTGAGGAGGGAAAACCCATAATCAGTATATATTATGTGAGAAAAAAAATTAGTTTTAATAAAAAGGAAAAAAGATTATCTGTATAGAAATAACTGACTGAAAGATTACACAATGATATGAATGCATATATATGTACTTATGTAAAGTATATGTTGTTACTTACACCAAACTTATTTAAGATGACTTAATTATGCATGCAAATAATATTTATTAAAAGACACAAAGAAATCAAGGAAATAGAAAATTGTCATAAGATAAAATGCAACAAATACTGAGATTAGTATATAAAATATATGGTGTGATTTCTGCAGTTAATGGCAAAGATTCTATAGCTATAGCTCTGAGGAGTCAGCACAAACAAAAGATGAAGGCATACTCATTTACATAAGTCACTAAGGCTAAAAAGACAATTTCTTTAGTTTACAAAAGGAAGCCATACAGTGTTTCATATGATGTTTTCAAGGACAATCTTACAGTCATAGTCTTATCAGGCGATTCAGATAATGTAAATTTATTCAGCCACAAATGTAGCTGCTGGTGATGGGGAGATAAAGACACACATTTTCTCAGAGAGCTCAAAGTCCAAGGGATAGACATACATTGTTAAAGAATTTCTAAGAAGATAGAGTAAAACAGTAGCATAAGGAATGTTAAAGAAGCTAAATGAGGAAGAAGTCATTAAGCCAGAAAAGAATGGAGCAGCGGAGGAAGGGGGAGCGTCACAGATTGAGTTCTGAAGCAAGAAGTAAAATTGTGACTGACCAAGAATTCTGTATTGTCAGAAATAATGTACAGTCTCAGTGTGTTGAGCACTGTGGCTAATAGGAGAAAAGGGAAGGAAGAGAAAGAAGGGAAGAAACAAAAAGAAGGAGAAAGGGAGGGAGAATTAGGAAGTTCTCACAGCTATGTGGAGCCCAGTCTCTGGGATAATAAAACTGAGGGATAAAAATGAATCACAGCAGCAACACTGGAATGCAGGTGCTCTGTCCTACAGTAGGAATTAGTGCAGATGTTTTCAACCTTCCAAATGCTGTCATCCTTTAACACAGCTCCTCATGTTCTGGTGACCCACACCAATAAAACTGTTTTTTTTTTGTTAACTGATAACTGTAATTTTGCTACTGGTAAGAATTATAATGTAAATGTCTGTGCTTTTCAATGGTCTTAGGCAACCCTCCTGAAAGGATCTTGCACTACTATCATGACCCGCAGTTTGAGAGCCACTGCGGTAGAGAACCAAGCTTCAGGTACTGATGTAAGGACAACCCAGAAAGCAAAAATCACAGAAGTCTAGCCTGGGTTTTGGAGACCAGTGTACATTCTTTGGTTCCTAAATATCTTTGATAATATGACTAAGACTGTTTACCTTCTGCCTAGAAACAGCTCTAACACACATACAAGTGCAAAGTGTGAACTTGTCTTCAGCAATTTATCAGTATCAGAGAACTTTAAATCATTTCCATAAACTCTATGTAAAAAAAAAAAGTGTGTTTAATAAATGCATTAGTCTACCACCATTAATCAGGGCTGGGAACCATTTAAATATTCTTGCTCAGTCCCTCTAATTCTATTTTCCCCAAGTGACCTTGTGATTATAGGATGCCACAGTTTCATGTGTATGACAGACTTCATGAACCCTGTTTCCGGAACCCCAGGATAAGAACAAACATCCAGGGCAGTACACTGGCCTAGAGTCAAGGCTGTTGTGATATCTTTAATTTTTTTGTAGTAGTCATACTACAAAATAATTTCATTATTTGCACTCTGTGGCATTTTCACAGACCCTTTAACCTGGTAATACTTGCCTACCCCAAGACCTAAAGCTAGAATCTGAAATGCTCAATGTTCTTTAGCAATGAAGTCTCAATGCACAAAATCAATCCTAAATCAATACAATAGATACTGGGACTTGTAAGGAGGTTGCGACTTTCCTGATCCTCTGCTAACACCCAACCATGAACTTCTCAGGTCAAGAAAATGTGCTTATTCCTGAGCTGGCTCCTAGGGGTAAATAGGCTATTTATTTATTTTATCTTTTTTACTTTTTTAGTTAATGTAATTTCACCTTATCTAAACCTTCTTGAGGAGGTTTTTTTTTTTTTTTTAATAATAATTTCTCCCACAGTTTGAAGAAAAATTTGGCAAAGGTTTTATTTTGTTTTGTTTGTTTGTTTTTTTTTTTTCTATCCACCATAGAACTCTGCAGAACTTAAAAATTGTGGCTCACTTTTAGTTGGATGTCACAGGCAAGATTCTTTAGGCAGTAAAATTCCCAACAAAATGCAGCAGAGCCCATTATAAGGATGACAAAATCGCAGCACAGATAGGTTAAACAACTCACTTAAGAAGACAGCTAGTAAGTACTGAAGCAAAGGCTGACAGACAAGCTCCAGAGTGTGGCCTACTCAGGAGTTCTGCTCTGCTCCTTCCCAGAGACTCTCTGAAAACAGAAGGAGGTCATCAAAATATTAGACACAAGACAAATGTGGGAGCAACTAAGGAATGAGGACAAATTAGTATTGCATTCAACAGAATACTATTCCATCATTGAAACGTAGATTGTAAAAATGAGTTTAGTGAGCTGGTAAAATATTCAAAATATATTGCTGAATTAAAAAAAAATGAATACATTCTAGTAAAACCCATAAAATCCATAATACACAGAAAATTATACACATACCCACAAATAAAGGATATACATCCAAATGTTAATGATCCCAGTAATTACCAGGCCCTGCTCAAGTAGGTACTTTGCATTTATTTTCTCAGCACTTCTCTGATCTTTACACAGCTGCTTCCCTTTCTTTCCCAGTTCTCAGTTTAAATGTCACCTTATCAAGAAGGTCTTTCCTACCCCCCGGTCTGAAATAGACACCCTGTCACTCTTTTCATGTTCTTGTATGGTGCTTATCCCATCTTAATATCTATCACCATCTTTATCATTTGGAAGTACACTTCATGGTAGTTTTAATTTTCAGTTATCATCTTGGCAAGTGAGATTATTGTTAGACTCTGCCCTTCTTATGGTCCTTTTCAATTCCCAGGACAGAGCCTTATATAGGCAACGCATAATATTTATTGAGTAAAAGTGGTAAGTGAGTGTGGTAAATAAACAAATATCTCTATGATGCCATATACATTTAAAATTGTCATTTCACAACGGTGAGCCCCAAGCACAAGAAACCAAAGGAAGCCCAGGAGTTTTGTCTGTGCTCAGCCCTTACATTTGTGTGTTTGGTATTTAACTGAGCATATGAACCACAATACTGCGCCAGGAGATTCAGGCATGGGAGAAAAGCAGGTGATGTTCACTGGCATCGAGGGTTCTTTCTAATGAATTTCAGAGACTGTAACATAAACAAATGAAAAAGAAAGAAAAATAGGCAAGAGGTGTCAAATACTGAAGACACACAGAAGAGAGACCAGCTTTCCCCAAGATTCTTTCTAATTGCAAGAAGCCAAAGAGGTTTATTTATTTTTAAAAGTTATAAAAGATTAGAAAATATAATTCTAAAGTGAGAATAATAATTGGAAAACAGTAATAAAGTGTTACATCTTGCCTTTCTCTCCTCTGCCCACCTATAAAGGTCTATAGTCATGGTAGAGTCAACTGTCTTCTCCTTTGCACACCAGTGATCTGCGTCTCAATTAGTTGTTTAAGGCAAACCCTGTCCTGGACATCCTCCTGTCATGTGCTACAGATGAATCATTTCTTCTCCTAATATATATTATATTAATACATTAAAATAATATATTAATTATATACAATTATATCTCATATAATTATATATTATAAATAATCAATTAATATAATATAATGATATAATATTTATTATTTATTTATATATATTTTATATACATATTCTGAATTTATCTCACATATTTGACAATATGTGCCATAAATGATGATGAAAGAATGACAATTTTTTCCAACTTAAAACTTTTTTGAATAGCTTTTCAAATGTATTGTATATTGAAGTACTCCTCCTTATACTCCTACTTATTCATACCCCTCTTCTCTCTTATTTGTCACCTCTCTATGCCTATACAAGCTTTGTACAGCAAATAAAACAGTTGATTGAGGGAAGAGATAATATACAAATTAGGTGAAAGTATTTTCAAGTTCATCTGCCAGAGAATTAACATCTAGATTGTACAAAGAAGTCATTTTTTTTAAATTGGAAAAGTTCAATACATGGCTTAATGAAATGGAAAGAATATTCTTAAAGAGTACAATGAACACAAATGACAATTAAACATAGAATTCTCAACCTCACTAGTATCAAAACTGTAAACTCTAACTACCTTGAGATACTGTCTTACTGTAGAAAGAATTTCAGTTATTAAGAAAACAGTACAATAAATATTGGAGATATAGATAAAATCTGAGACATTGTTGACAGAAAAGTAACCTAGTCCAGACAATATAGAAATCAGTATGGAAATTTCTAAGAACACCTAAAATATAGATCTAATATATGACCTGTACTACTTCTGGCTATTTACCTAAAGGATGCCAAGTAGTTATATTATAGCTACATCATACCAATGTTTGTTGCAGTCTTGAAATTTTATCTGCCAAGGAAATTAACCCACTAACTTTCAAATGGGTCTCAGGCAAATTCTTAGGACAAAGGCAGAAAGCAGGCACATACTTTGCCCAAATAGCACAGGAATGGTCTTAAGCACATTTGTTAATATTATTGCCCTGTGACACCTCTTGAACTGAGCCTTCAGAGGTTCACATTGCTCTATCCCTACTGTTTTCCAAGCTCCTAGTAGGAGTGTTCATTAAGCCCCACTTTCAGTATTTAACTGCTTTCCTAGTCCAAAGTCTGAAAGTTTTCTATATGACTCCAAAAATCCTGCATCATTAAGCCTGTCACAGCAATAGCACATTCCCTGGCACCAACTTCTATCTCAGTTATTTTTCTATTGCTGTTGTAAAACATCGTAACCAAGGCAACTTATAAGAGAAAGCATTTAATTTGGCTTACAGTTTCATGGGGTTAGAATACATGACTGTGAAGTGAAGGAACTTACACGTTTACACATTTATTTCCCCTATTTTCTTAGATTATGGTTATATCAAAATAGTGAAAATTGAACCCAGGGCTTTGTACATATATAGGCAAGCACTCTAAAACTGTTGAATTATATTTTTATTTTAAACAAACTAATTTTCTCTTAAGTCTGTCTTTATACTAAGTCAGATGTAGTTAAACTTTAGCAGGAAACAAATCACTGACACTGCTATATCAGTTGGCGTACCTTGCCACTTCATTCCTTATTGTAGCTGAGTAGGATTATAATGATTTTTCTTTCCCAGTAGCATAAATAAAACCTTCTTGCACTGTTAGGTAGCTATCAGGGATGGGTTTATGTCAGTGTGATGTCTTCATATACTATGATTCATGTATGGTATCTTCAGTAAAAGAGTCAGCAAGTTCTGCAGTGTAACCAAGAGCAATGACAAAAGCCTGTCATGTTTGGCTGGTCTATGGCACAGTAACACAGGTGAATTTTAGAGAAACATTGTATATGAATATGTAGAATTCTCAATAAAAGACAGGTAGCAAAGAAAATTACAACAAACAGACAAATAACAGCAACAAATGAACCAGTATCTACTTTAAAGCTTTAGAAATTGAGTTTATGCAGCTAATTCTTGAAATGGATGCTAAAATCGTTGCCTTCAGTACTGTACAAAAGTACTGTCAGTACTCTGATGACCTAGTTTTCTGTGTTCCAAATAAAGTAAGGAATGATTTAGAGAAGCAAAGAAATACAAGAATACAATTTTGAGACACATGGCATATGCTTTTCTCACAAGTGATCCACAATCAGGTGAAAAAATAAGTTTATTTCCTAAGACAGTATGAGAATACAACTTTAAAACAACATCTTCCTCACTATTTAATGAATTGGACCTATAGGAATAAGATCAATAAATATGAGGGTATTTTTCATATGTCTAGTTAAAGTTCATACATATATGAACACAGTAACAATGAAGAATTTGAAAGACAGCAAGGGGGATTTAGAGGGAGGGAAGGGATGATATACTTTATCCCTTTATTATAATCATACTAATATTATATTATTATATTATATATACTTATATATAATATAAATATATTATATAAATAAAATATATTATATTTATTTTATTTATATATATAAATATAATATAAATATAATATAAATATAAATAAATATTTATTTATATTATATTTATATACATAAATATATATTTATATATTTATAATATATAAAAATAAACCAATTTTCTCATCTAGTAGACAACAAACTCTTTAGCACTCCTTATCTATGAATAAATTTGTGAAATACATCTCTAAGATGGAGTAAGATCTTCAAAAGTTGGAAATATTTATTATTATTGAATCTTTCTCATTTCAAACCTAAGTTCTGTTATACACGTATCTTTACAGTACAAAATCTGTTGCTTCTCATTCATGAAAATGTCCGAGTGTTGTGAAGACCTCTTACTTGTTCAGGACACTTGCTACATCATCACATTAGGTTTCCAATGATCCAAGCTTTGGGAAATTATGATAAGTGTGCCTTTTGTTCACATCATGCAGAGCTTACTTGCATTAAGTCGTTTGGGGGGAGGATACTAAATCTAAATATGTTTCCATGGCATTTAAGAATTTTACATTCATTAAAATATAAATAACTCTGGAGATATACAGACTGATTTTTACCACCCACCATATTTATAAAAGTAAATTACAGTTGAGTAAACATTTCCAGCCATGAGAGGATTAAAAGAGCAAGATGAGAATGCAAAGGTATGGGAAAACATTCTTTAGTACATTTCAACATTTCAGCGAGCGTGAGGATAACATTCAATTTTATTTAATTGGATGTATGAAGCTGTACAGGGCAACACTGACCTGTGTAGGCATGGATACAGTAATACACACACATTGAAAGAAGAAAACACAGGATTAGAAGTAGACTGGTAAAAATATAATTATTTTACACATTCAGAGATTCTTTCTTCCCTTTGAAAATTCTACCCACTAAACTTGCTTGTCAGAGAACCAACTGGCTTTTGTTTTAGAACTGACAAACCAGGCAGCAATGTCCAGATGGATGAGAAAACCTGGGATTTGGTAGAGAGGATTAGGTAAGTCGCTTCTGGCTTCACTTCTGCTGTCTTCCATTTCCTAGAGGCCTATGAGTCAGCTTGATGTACATCATTGTGGATGGCTCCACAGCCTCTGTTATAGGTTGTAAGATAGTTGTAGACTCATTTCTGTCTCTAATGAAGCTCTAGACTATCACCATTTAAGGAAGTTTTAGCAAGAAGAAAATAAGGGCTCATCTAGTAATACATTTTCTTTTCTTCCAATATCAGAATGGAGAGACCAAATATATTTGAGAATATTTATTTGCTTTCTTTGCCCCTAGTTCTAATAGCATTTCTACATATCACATTTCCTTTTCTCTCTATGGCTTCCCTTTCTCCTTGGGTATATGTATTCATTTCTTATAATCCATCCTTCCTGGTTAAGAGCTCTCCTTTACATCTGATCTTTTTCATCTCTTCTCCTTTCTCCCATTTTCAATACCCTCCCAATCCTGGTCATTGATACCATGCAACCTAAATGCTATATAAGCTCAGCACATTTCTGATTAGCAGATAACTTAGATTTCTGCAGATCACCTTTGTCTGTTGTCCTATTTCGACTGAAAGAAAACAACAGCAGCAGCAAGAACAACAAAAATAATGAAAGAGCATTCTATACATTAGTTGCTAATTTATTCTGACCTCAGTTTCTAACTACTATTTATAGTGGACTTTATAAACTGGGGCAGTTCCACAAATAAGTTGAAAAAAGTTTTTTAATTTGATGGTATTTGGAAAATATTGAATCCAGGAAGTGGTTACAATTACCAAGTTAAAAATGACAGTAAGATCAGGGAATTAGGATCTAGGATTACTTGGGCTCAATGATATTTCATAGTAACCAATCTACACTCTTATAGAAAGGGAAACATAGTTATAGAGAAAGAGTGGGCAGTATAATCTGAATGGTATGTCTTTATTTTCATGCTGTAGCATTTCATAGCCTTTTGCAGGCAGGATTCTTCTACATTTCTCAACCATGAGGCAAGAGCTCTTGTTTTGTTTTGTTTTATTTTATTTTTACCTTCAAATATATTGATCCAAACTTTTGTTCATAAGGTAAAGAAACATCAATATAAAAATGATGGGTTTCAAGCACATGGTTCACACATCTGAAATTCAGATTTATTCAATGTAGAACTCAACCTTGGCTACTTATGTGTGAGATAGGGTTAACTGGACCAGCCAGAATGTAGCTGGTTGGAGAGATATGAGGGTATTTAATACAAATTACTCTTAAAAACACTATCAATGTGGCATGCCCTAATATGTCAATTTTTTTCCAATTATCTTTTGGAAAGAAAGACTAGTTCCTGAACTAATGTGTGATAGACAATAGCAGTATGGGTTAGATTATTTGTTTATGCTTGGTTAACACCCTAGCCAGAGACAGGCATCCATAATTCCTATTTATAGATTTGAATAGGAGTTTTGTCTCATAAGGGCTCAGTAATCTTGCTGGGGGGGTGAGTTAAATATAAACTATGTGTATATTATATGTGCAGGAGATTTGTCTTATTTTTAGATTGTTGTTTGGCTTGAACATTGAAAGCATTTAGCAAAATAGGAATTTAGTTAGGATGGGAATTCTGGTTCTGATCTTAATCATAAATTTTTTTTAGTTTCTCAGATGTTTAGATTTATAAACTATGATTTACTTATTGGTAAAAGCCCAAATATTATAGAATCCATTTCCAAAATGCTTAGAGCTTTATTGTCTAATTTACTACATGAAAGTTCTTATTTGGACACTAAACAAATTTTTTTATATGTTAATATATATCATAGCTTATATCATTTTTGAAAATTTTCTGTGTCTAACTTCATCCAATGGCATTTGTCTGCCTCTCTCCTAAGCACTTTGCATTGATGGGTGTCATATGTGTCAAACAGTAAGATTTCTAGATCCACCCTCTTTCTTTTGGAATATAGACTTGAGTCAAGTAAAGGAATGGCCAATGGGTGAAGGGAAAGATCAGAATAAGAAGACAAGACACATACAATCAGATTACATTTACAAGTTTTTAATCATTTTCAAGGGATGTGTAAGTTCACAGGTACAAAAATGCTCACATTTAAAAATAGAAGCTGAGGAAGAAAGTTCCTTTAAAATATATCTTCTCTCTCAGTGGAAATAATTCTTTAGAAACATAAGGTGCTGAGACAGCAAATATTTCCTCCCCACCCACCTTTTTCTTTTCTTTCTTTTTTCTTTCTTTTTTTCCTCTTCATAGTATTTGTAGATTTTCTTGCAGAGAGGTTGGCTCATGTGGCAATGATTAGGGCAAACTTTTGATTTTTTTGTTCTCATTATGTCTTAGTTTGAATTTTTTTGCTGTGATGGAACACCAAGACCACAGCAACACTTAGAACGGAAAATATTGAGAGTAGCTATACAGGTTTAGTCCATTATCATCATGGTGGGAAGCATGGCCACTTACATGCCATCATGGCTCAGGAAATGAAGCCTAGAGGTCTACATCTTGATCAGTAGGTAGAAAGGAGAAACTGTGTGGTGCTGGCTAGACTTGAGCATATATGAGACCTCAAAGCCTGCCTTTACACTGATACAGATCCTCCAACAAGGCCACACCTACTCCAATGAGGCCATACCTCCTAATAGTGCCATGCCTTACAAGCTAAGCATTCAAAGAAATGAGTCTCTGGGGGCCCTACATACATAATAATGTGTTTTTTAATGGAACATTTCTCTATATTTGCTTTTTTGTCATTATGAAAATTGATTTAGTTTTAAACTTTAAAACTCTTTTAAAATCAGCTGCATGCAGCACAGTGGTTCACATCTTCACTGTTACATGTTTATTGTGCTATCCAAGTCTTAGTTTTACCCTACCATTCCAACTGGGCTAACCAACGTCATTCCAGTTTGGCGTTACTCTCATTTCAATTTGAGTCTCTCATTCATCCTGTTAACATTTCTGGATAGCTTTCTATGTTTCAAAGTAAAGAAATAATAGTTGCAAAATTATAACAGAATGTAAAACACATGTCACTGAGTGACTAGATCTGAAATGCAATCTTTCTTTAAGTCCTAGCTTTATTTCTTCTAAGAAAATAAGGAAGGGATTTAAAGAATATGTGACCCATTTCATCTAAGTACATAGAGGCAATATAATTTAAATACTCATAGTTCTGATCCAACAATTAACCAGTTTCCTCTCTCAATGGTGTTCCTGGAAATTATAGAACTGTTTCTCTCTGTACTCTTAGTGTATGAAGACATTTCTTCCCCATCTTACAGGTCAAGTGTACATAGACATCTCTCTCCCCAATCCACAGGTCAGGAGCATATAAACATCCTCCTCTTAGATATCAAATGTACATATACATCCCCCACCTCATTCTACAGGTCAAATGTTAACTCTTTGTTCATATTATTCAGCCTCAGAGAAAGTTCTCATGGCCATGAATTAGCATTTTTGTATTGTGGTAGATATTATATGACATAATGAACAAAATAAGTTATTAAATCTTTTCTAATTGCCACTATTTTTGTCTTCTCTGTCTTTGGAATCATGGGACTCATGTTTCCCAGTGTTTCACATGTAAACACAGAAAAGAACCAGACAGCATCCCTTTAATCTAAGACAGAGAGGGAAGAGAAGAATATAGCACACAGTGAGAGCTTTACTTCTCACATGTATCACTTTCATGGGACTTCTACAAAGTAACAGAACATTAAAATATATCACTAATATTTCCACTCAATGCGGTTCATATGGAAACATTCATATGGAAAGTGTTCATAAAACACTTCCAGCAGTATGACAACATCCCAGCTATTTGTCAAATATAATAGTTTGGGCTGCTGAACAATATGTTCAGAAGTAGATTGGATTTAGTAGGTTCATTAATGTGCATGCTATAGCAAAAACTGGTAAACCCTTGTTACTATACTTCTGTTGATCCATGCTCTCTTTGAAAACATAAGGGAATGTGAATTCATGGATCTTAATATTTGGCAGTGAGGAGTGTTGATGAAAACATATCCGGCAATATGCGGGAGGACTGTTAGATAACAGATTCTGCACACAATATAATTAGACACACTGAACTTTCTTTTGCATGCACAACAGCCTGTGCTAAAGCTCTTTGTAAATCACGCACATGAGTTGTACTGTACTGCACTTCATAGAACATCTTCGGGTTGAAGAAGACAAATATGAGGGGTTCTGATTAAATATTTGCTCAGAAAACACCCTTTGATAATATACTGCCAATTCCCTACCTTGGGTAAATAGCATCCTGCTCTCCCAAGGTAAGTAAGTAGGTCTTTGCTATATTAGATTTTATTTACAATAAGGAACTCTGGTCACAAAACACACAGCAGTATGTGAAGAGTTTGGCCCAGATTACTGCAAAGCATTGTCAGTATGACCTTTGGCAAGAACCCAGTAGAAAAGCAATTTCCCCAAAGGAAACCAGCATCTTTTTCCCCTTAATCCTTTAGCAGGATGTGGTGTTGATGCAACGTAGTATACTTCCAGGATCTATATACACAAGTTACATCATTTTGCATGCTTTTCGGAAAAATGAATGTCAGCTGGGTATGTGCACACAGGAGTTAAAAAATTATCTTACTTAATGACCTTGTGATGTTTTAATCCTTTTGGCATGTCATCTATTTCTGGAGGTCAGCTAGCAGAAACTAAAGCCTTAGGACTCTGCATTCTGTTTGTTCTTCTGGAGATTGACTATAGGGACTGTGTTATCAATCCTACTTTCAATATTCATTGTATTCTAGATGCCAATTCCAGAAACAGCAGCCTAATGTTGTTTTATAGCTGAGTCCAAACATAAAGACCTCAGGCTTTCCCAAGCATACAGGGGACATGTTCAGTAGTTTCAAGGACAATATTTTAAGGAGACAAATGCTTTGGGTAATTGTGCTGAAAACTGCTTTCTAGCCCATTTCATGGCTGCTCTACCTAGCTTAGTTTCTCTCTCCTTTCAGTTCATATATCTGCCACTGCCTTCCTCTTATCCATCATTACTTTTCTCCCTTACATATTCTTTTGGAGTCATTTGTGAGGTCATATGACTGATCAGGAATCTTAGTAGACTGGTATTGGGCTATGGGGATATAGAATAGCAGCACCAAGCTTGTAATCACATTAATGGAAAGCTTAAGCTGATTAAATCTCAACTGAACCTGAACAGCTGTTGGTAGCAAAATTTCTTGTACCACCTTAGTTGTCCTTTTAAACAGAGCTCAAGTTCTTAATAAATGATTTATAAATGAAATAAATAAACCTTCAATACATAAACACTGACCAGAAATGGTGCCTTTTTTTAGAGATAATGCCTCAGAGACACAATGAGACAACCTGTTACTTTTCTTCAGTATGTTAAAATATAATTTGAACGGAGGCATCTCTTTTGCAATAATGTTGGGACTCAAAAGTTACTTATATTTAGTCTTTTATGTTACTCTTGCTGTCCATTTAAGGAATCTAATTAGTATAAATTTAATGAATCACATAAAGTAGTTTTATTTATAGTTAGCAGTCCTTCCACATTCACTATAAAACATCACATGAAGTTCTAAATACTTATTTAGATATAGATGAGATTTGTATTTGTACTTGTTTTCCCTCTTCTTTCATCTTCTATCTCTTTAAATTCTTCCATTCTCTACTTCTTAAAATCCATTCTTGTGATAAATGTAGGTTACTCATTACTAATCAGCCACTCAGATTCATTGGTCTGCAATGGTAGTGTCCAATTAAACAGCTCCACCCTTCTTA
>NW_022196894.1:39669707-39678268 GCF_008632895.1 Mastomys coucha | reverse complement strand
CGAACTCAGAAATCCACCTGCCTCTGCCTCCTAAGTGCTGGGATTAATAATCCCATCTTGACTGAGAGGATTAGTCTCAGAACTAAGTAAAGCAGTGCATGCTCTGTGTATATAGAGACAGACGGGAAACCCAATCAGAAACATGGAAGTAAGTGCAGTACGATTTAAATACTTCCCTGACTTTTGAGAACGATATTTTTTCTTCCCTCAAAGGGATTAAAATACTACTGTATGCATGGCCTGATGCTACAGCAGCCATCTCACAATCTTAGGTGATATATTGGGAATATATGTATATGAAGAATATCCTGGCAACAAGAGTCAATAAAAAGTAATAAACATGATAAAAGATATCACCTTCTCATTGAACACAGCCTCTCTACTGTATTCTTCACTAATATGAACCAATATCTCATTGAACTCAGCCTCTCTACTGTATTCTTCACTAATATGAAACAATAAACTTCCTAATTTTCCAATATTAAAAAAAAAAAAAAGATTGTGACTGGCTCCAAATCGATATTCCTTGAGGAATTCCTTTGAAGGTAAGTGCTTTAACTACTTAGCTCAGGCCCATTCTGTCAGGCACTCACAGGTTTTGTAAGCCCTAGCCATCACGGCTTGGCAAGAAGTGGGATGAAGGGAAGGTGATGTAGCAGCTTGTATTTATCTCCATACTGAACTTATGATGGACTCCTTAAAGCTTCCAGAGTCCATCTTTCCTTTAAGAAGGAAGGATTCTCAGGACTTCAACACAAATAAAGGACATGATCTTCCAGCACATAATATGTGTCTCATCAATTCTTATGAATGAGAAGCCCTCAAAATTTTTCAGGAGATGAGAAAATGGGGCTCAGTTTGTACTTATTTCTCTACAAATGTCCCCCTTTTGTTTTCTTTCCTTTTGTTTTATCTTTCAAAACTCCTACGATCATTTAACCCTTTTTCTTCTGTCTAACTGCTTTATTATATCATGTCAACTATCTATAGCTTTGAAAAAAGCCTCTCAGGGATGGCTGTCCCGGAACTCACTCTGTAGCCCAGGCTGGCCTTGAACTCAGAAATCCGCCTGCTTCTACCTCCCAAGTGCTGGGATTAAAGGTGTGTGCCACTACCAACCAGCAGCCTTCTTTCTTACAAAACCCAGACCTACCTGCCTAGAGATGCTGCCCATAGAGGTAGTGGGGCTGGACCCTTCCATATCAATCAATAACCAAGAAAATATTCCAAATGCTAGTTTGCAGGCCAATAAGGACAATTATTCTCAATTGAGTTTGCTTCTTCCCAGATGACCCAAGCTTATCAAATAGAGCTAACCAGAGCATGCTAAAACAAATTCAACAAACAATTGATGTTTTAGTATGATTTTGTGAATGGATTCACTGTTTGTGTTTGCCTTAGGATAGATATCTTCATTCATCCACCCTTCAGATTAGCCCAGGATATTTACCTATGGAAACGCGAACTGCTCTTATCTATCTATTCTCTCTTTGCCCATAGCATAAGTTCCACCCCATTCTTGATGCTATAAAAGCAGTGTAAGGAAGTGTCTGATAAGATAGTGTGAGGGCTTGGCAGTAAAGCCAGTTCTATAAGTAAACCAGAGCTGGAGATGAAGTGGAACTACCTTCTCTGGTTGAATGAGGCCCAGATATTTTCGTAGATTTATAACAAAATATTTTCACATTTTCTAAATCTGTCCGAAAGATTTAGAAGGGAGATCTGAAAACCTTCTTTGTCTGGTTAGCAACAAGTAATGAGGAAGATGAAGTCAAATGCTGACACAATCATGCAACCTATTAGACCAGTGGTTTTCAGCCTGTGGGTCATGAGCCCTTTGGCAAACCTTTCTCCAAAAATATTTACATTACAATTCAGAACAGGAGCAAGATCACAGTTATGAATTAGTAATGAAAACAATTTCATGATTGTGGGTCACCACAACATGAAGAACTATATTAAAAGCATTAGGAAGGTTGAGAATCACTGTATTGGGCTGCATACCTGGCTCAAACTCTGTGAGTCGGCTTCCTTTTTCAAAATCAGGAAACTATACCTACCTATTAATTAAATATATGTTTTGAAAAAACATATCTAAAATTATTTTAGGGGTCCATTATATATGTTGTTTAGAATAATCAAAAAGTATTTTTCATGGAATTTAGATTTTACTTTAATAACAAGTTAAATGAATTCAGATCCTGTTTCTAGCAAATGGTAGAGTCTAACACATGTTATCCAAGGTGATCTCTGTCCAATTAGAGCCTTCCTATCTTTTTACTCTCTTATAAGTTGATCATGATTCTTAGAGGTTTTTGAAAATTGTAATTAAGGGTGATAAAGCTTTGAAATGAGCCAGAACATAGCCTAAACAAGTCAAAACATCATTAGAGTAAAATACTGAGAACTAATTTGAGTAGTTTTCTTTCAAGGTAAATAAAAAAAGGAATTAGCATTTTTTTTCTTTTCTAATGTAAGTGTCTTGGCTTTTCTTGACTGCCCTGTAAGATGCTCTCTCACATAACATGCTCTGGACTTCTGACTCTTACAGTCTCTCTGCTCCTCTCTTTTGCCAATTATTTTCTCGGAGCCTGAGGTGTAAGTGTTGAAGTGTATGTGGAGTAATTGGCTTTGGGCAACACACACTTACTTATTCTCTCTATCATGGGATGACTGTAATGCTCTGTAACTGATATGAAAGGAAGCTTCTTTGATGAGTAGTAAAAGTTCATTACTTCACTATGGGTATCAGGATAAGCATTTAGACTACAGAAAGTATATTGCTTTAGAAAACTAGAAAGTTTAAGTTCTCCTCTAGAGTCTATGACCTCTTAGGGAAGGGTGGTTAGCAAGGTTTACAGTGCTAGGCAGGAATTACTGCTTATTGAGTAGGGTGTAGGATCAACTAGGAAGTTATTGGTTACCTACAAGGTAAAAGTGGCAGTACTGCGCCACTGGGGGCCATCTTTCTGTTCTGGTCATTCTTGTGGTTCTCTTGTGAGCTATATCTTTATATAGGACTATTGATTGTTTTTCTATACTGGAAGCTTGGACAATACCTTCTAATACCATGAGACCTAGTTCTCAATAAGGAGCCTTCCAGATAAGTATTATCATCACAGGAGACACTAATACAAAACAAGATGGAAGGAAAAAGAGAGAAATAACACTAAGGATATCTTTTTAAAAAACCTTAGACAAACATATTATTTTGTAAACTTACTCAAAAAATACAGGCGTATGTATACATGAGAAGTTAGATAGACAGATATACATACAGTGTTGAAATAGATTTATAATACATGGGTAATAATGCTCACTCCAACAGTCATAGATTATTTAACAAATTCCAAAACGCCAGACTTGAAAATCACCCTTTGAGTTGTTGATCAAATGAGTCTAAAAGACTTCCCAAATAATATAGGCTATTTCCATTGCTTTTGGTTGCCTCCTAGAACTTGAAGGTAAGATTGTCCTGATGAAGGCTAAAATTTTCTTAATTAAACTCTATCAAGACAGTCTTGATTTTTTAATTAATAAGACTATTTTTGAAAACTTATCAGGATAATATATTTCAGAATATATTCCAACCCCCCACCCATTTAATGCTGTCATCTCTCTTGCCATGGTATACATTTCTATAACTCACTATAATCTATAACTAGCTCTTCCTGTTTGAAGGTCAGATTCATTGTTTATTAAAGGAAAATCAAGCCATAATAACCCATACCTACCAGCTCTGAACAGCATCCAATGACTATGCAATATCTCAGTATGGAATTGCAGTTCTTACTGTCATCCTTACATGGTCTTGTCTCTGACTCTCAAACATCATATTCTGTCAATCCATTCCTTTCCCATCAGCTTCCAGATGTAACACCCTGATCATTTTATGGGACCATGGTCTTTCTCTCTCTGAGCTTTGGCATAGCAGTTCCCTTTGCTTAAAACGTTTGCTATCCACCCACATTGTATTTGCAATGCTTGGTTTTTCTTAGTTCAAACTACATAGGACACTTGTTTATCTATAATCACTTTGATATTGTCCTGTTTTAATTCTTTTACCAATACAAAGCACAAGACAGGTTCACCTTCCTCATCTTGTTCCTAAGATGATTGAAGGGTGCTTGTTCCCCTTGTTCTTCATTCTATCCTGAGGAGACAGCATAGAAGGTACTCCATAGACATTTTTTCTGGGTTAATGTATAAACTGAATAAAATTTATAATTGTCTGGACATATTCATTGATGTTTATTGCTAAAAATCCTCTGGGTTCTCAATAACTGTATAAGAGTCCTGCTGATATACTGATAATTGTTATGAGGCACTAGAGCCATATGGAGAACATTTAGCATATACAATACCACTGTGAATTTTCCATTTGGTCTATATAACAACTTTTAGGGGGTGCCATTTTTATGTTAATAACTACTTATAGCTTAAGGAACTAAAACTCAGAGAAACCAAATTCATTACTGAGCAACTCATCTTTTAGTGACTGTGAGAATATTCCAACTAACGGACGCTACAGTCATTGTCCTTAATCTGACAGGCTTCTCTATCTGCTTAACTTCTGATATCAGCTATCCATGTGCATGCAACTAAAAGTAAAACACATTAACACTGATATCCTTAAGAAAGCAGTCTTATATTGAATGAGTATTGTATATAAGGCATTATCTATGCTAATTTTTCAAATCCATGTGAAGATGTTGATCTTTTTGTTATTCGAATGAGATATCAGCTCAAAGAAATCAGGTGGAATTCGAACCTAACTTGAACTGACTCAGAGTTGAACTGTTTAATGACTGTGGGGTGGAATTTCCCTCACCCAGAATGATGGGATCACATGCCAAGTGATAGATGACAGAAACCAGCAGTCTGGATCTCGACTACAAGCTGGGTACAGTCCTCCTGAATGGCCAGGACATTCATCTTGGTCAAATGACAGATGTATTGTGTCTTTAACTATGGAAACCAGGAATCACTGTGCTGGCTGACCACCAACTCTCTGTCAAGAGAGGAAAAACAACCAGAAACCCAGTCTTTCATTATTACATTAGCAGTACCTCCTTCATTTATTTTATAAGCAATAAACTGTGCTTGTCTGGTGTTTCATTTAGGAAGTCTCAAATGAGATTGAAGATAATGCATCCTATAATTTCTCATCCTTCCCTGTTCCATAGGCTCAGGCAGACTGATTTCAGGGTGAAATTTGGACTACCTTGATTGATGAGACTAATAAAGTGCCTTTATTGTGGTATAAATAGCCTTAAAAATGTCCTAGAGAGTCAATATTGGTGTTTGATGGCCTTACACAAGCAAGGTCTTTGTCTTCAGGAGCACTAAAGCTTAATGAGTTATGGTTTTTGAAAAAGTTTGGCATTGAATTTGGGTGTTGATTTGTAGGGTTATATGGTGGTAAGAATCGCACTAATGACATGGCAGGAGAACTATTTTAAAACTACCCATTACTTTTTCAGCCCTAATAGATCAATGTGTTTTCTACCTATAGACTTGAAGCTTTGGTAAGAGAATGAGGCATGTGAAAAACAATTTACAGTCTCTGGTTACAGTCCAGACCTAAGAGTCTTTCCTTCCCTTTCCTTTGGCTGTAGCAGAATAGTATAGAGTCTTTTAGAAGGTAAAAGTGTACTTTCAAGTATGATAACAAAGTGTTAGAACTCTACTACTGCAAAGACCCTGGGTTATGCTGTGATTGTTGAACTAAACCTACCACTTTTGAGTATTGAAAATGACATAAATTGAAGGTTATGGCTCATTCAAAGCACAATTGCTGTAGATCTTTGGTTCTGTTAACCCTATGCCCCATGCAGTTCCAAAAGGTTCTTAAATATCATGCTTTGCATTCATTTCTATTCTCTGACAACTTTCAGTCATATGTGGGTAAACTCTTCTTATTCCCCTTCCTGCTTTTGACAGTGTGTGTTCTCCATGTGTCTCTTTATTCATAGAAAAGGGATCAGAAGATCCCATTGGATATAAGATTAGGGTTTTATGATCAAAACTCAGATTTAGTAGTAGCTCATTAGTTTCTTGTGGGCATTCACAACAAATGATCACAAACTTGGTCATCTAATAAACAGAATTTTCTCCCGATGTTTTGAAGACAGAAATCTGAGGTTAAAGTTATTGTCCTCAGGAAGATTCTCTCCCTGTCCCCTCTAGATTCTAGTGGTAGATGATAATCCTTCAGTTCCTGACAGCTGTGTTCTTCCAAAACCCACTTCTTTTCCCTCATTCTGAATCTCTCTTTCTTTCTTTTCCTTTCTTTGTTTCTATCTCTCTGTCATCTACCAACCTATTTATCTACCTGTCTGTCTGTCTATCTATCTATCTATCTATCTATCTATCTATCTATCTATCTATCTATCTACCTACCTACCTACCTATCTATCTATCTATCTATCTCTCTGTCATCTATCAACCTGTCTATTTCTCTACCTGTTCTATCTATCTATCTATCTATCTATCTATCTATCTATCTATCTATCTATCTATCTATCTATCATCTCTATATTTTTCTTTCTCCTCCTCCTCTACTGCTGCTGCTGCTGTTGCTTCTACTTCTACTCTTCCTCCTACTCCTTCTTCTCCTCCTCCTCTTCTTGTTATTCTCTGTCCCTTTAGGGAATATTGTGTATAGGCCTCTCCCTAAACAAAAAAGTCTTTTATTGAGATCCTTATGTTAATTATAGTAGGATAAAAATGTTTTTTGAAACAGCTATAGTCTGAGAAATCAGATAGTTGTTTCCTTTTCAGGGAAAATAGGGCAGTTGTTATCAATGTACCTTTTTACAGATGCTCAATGTGATCAACTCAAATATATTGTGGGTACTTTTTTTGTCAAAAAAACACTATAGTGATAGATACTGATACTAGAATTGGCAAAAAACTAGGTCTTTAATTAGTTATAAAAGACTGCTTCTGAGAAACAGTCAAAATCATCTTCTATGCCAAGAAAAAATTACAAAGCAAGGTTTAAAGTGGTCTTTACCTTTATGACAGTCTTAACAAATCAATTTTATTATAAAATTATTGATTCATCTTACTACAGTGTGAATTAGAAGTCTTTAGTAAGCACAAAATAAATTATATTATACAGGAGAGACCCCTGTCCTTCATGTTAAGGATGATCAAGCTGGCATTATCTTAGATGAGAATGTCCTTATCAAGGGACAGTGTAAATCCACAAAAGCAGGGGTCAACATTTTTTGCCTGTTGCTTGAATATAAACAAATATATTCTCAAGCAAGGATCTTAAAGGAACCAAGATAAAACTAGGAAAATATTCTCAGAGCAAGAGCATTAGAAAACAGAGTCTGACCATTCCAATAAATGAGTTGGCTGCAGAGAGCAAGCAGTTCCTTGCACAGGAATTGCCCAGGGATCTTGTTAAAAAGCAGATTCACTGCAGTAGTTCAGAAGTAGGTCCTGAGATGCCATAACTTTAACAAGCCTTCAAGTGATGACAAAGACCACACTTTGAGTAGCAAAAGTGTAGAGGATCAGCAGGGTTGAAAAATAATTATTAAGTCAGGCAGGTTAAAGATTTCATAGCTTTCATTACTCAGCATTCACCAGTCTCCCCCTGTACCCCCATGCTTGCAAATACAAACACAGGCATCCTCCTAGATGCTCTTAGTCACATGTGGATTCGTTGTTATAGCATTAAGCATCAATCTTCCATTTCAAACAATATTTGGGAAATCATAATAATGCATTATTTTATAAATAGGGAAAAGTCAATATTTATGAGTAGAAAAAGGTCAGTCTGCTTTTACTCTTTTCTCTAAATGGACAGTGCAGGAGAACCTCTCAGCAGGCAGTTGTGCCATTCTCCTCAAGGCGTGTTCTTTCAGCGATGTCATTGCTGTTCAACTCTTGCTGGGCTTTTAGGGCCAACACTCAGAGTGTCATCCTAATTCTTAATAGACAGTGTAGTGAGCCAAGTTTGCTCATGAAAGGAGAGCAAAGCACTCCGAGGAAACATACTTGATTTATAAGAAATCCATAGGCTTGTGTCATTTAATTTATTTAATTTCATGCATTGCCACAGTAATTTTCTGGATTAATGGCGACTTTAAATGCTGAAGTTTTACTTATTTCGATTTCCCCTTGTTCCTCCTCCCTCTCTTCCTTTTGAGTCTCCATATATTCTTTCATTTAGGCTTCAGTTAAAATGGAGGAATTCTGAGGCAGATGGTAGCCAGGGTGATTTATTCATGTTGTTACTGAGTCCTTTTCTATGAGTCTGCTGGAGACTGAACTGATTATTATGACAGTGATCCAGATGTTTCAGTACTAGAAAAGCATATTAAACATCATATACAACATGTATATACTATATACATTATTAGGAGACTATTTAAAGTGCTGGAAAGCAATGAGTTTGTTATACTCCATTGAACTTGGATGATGGTATTGGCTTCCTTATGTTTCCCATAAGGAAGGATGAAAAGCTTTTCTAATTTTTATTTTTATTTGATTTCTTGGAGTTAAAAATTACTCTTACCTAATAAATTCTCACAAAGGGCTGC
>NW_022196894.1:39659707-39664707 GCF_008632895.1 Mastomys coucha | reverse complement strand
TTTATTATCAATTTTATTTTGTTTAGATTCTGGTTCAAATTTTCACAAAGTAACTATTGGATTTCCCTGAGGCAAGACAGGGAAAGACCTTGTTTTTTTCAAGACAGGGTTTCTCTGTATATCCCTGGATGTCCTGGAACTTACTCTGTAGACCAGGCTGGCCTCGAACTCAGAAATCTGCTTGCCTCTGCCTCCAAGGTACTGGGATTAAAGACATACGCCACCACTGTTCGGCATAATGATTACTTTTAATCTGGTTCAGCAGAGTCACTTTTATGGGCAGCAAACTGAGTCCTAGCTTTGTTATGAATAATTCCTGATTTAGGTCATCCTAGAGAGCCCTCACTCATAAGAACATGCCTAGTCTATACCTTTCATCAGCTGTCCCTTGTCATATCATGGTCTTAGCTCAAATTATTCTCACATTTTTAGGGTCCTCTTTTTTCTTTCACAAAAATATTGAAATTTTCTTTTTCCTTTCATTAAAATTTGTTTCCTATACAATATATTTCTCATGTTTTTATCTCCCTTAACTCCTCCCAGAACCTCCTCATTCCCCATCCCACTTTTTGATCTCTTTCTCTCTCTTCTCTCTCTCCCTCTTTCTCTCTCTTTCTCTACACCAACAAAACCCTCAAAAATCAAACAAAAATCAGTGAAACAAAAAATTATGAAAATGAAACAAAAGCCTGCCCCCTCAAAAAATCAAACAAACAAGCAAACGAACACTGTGAAGCTTGCTTTGCAGTAGCCAATTCCCTGTAGACATTGTCTGGCAATATATGTGGTTGATATACCCAGTGATGCAGCACTGGAGGAAACTTATTTTTTCATTAGTCACCAGGTATTAATTGCAAATAGAAGCATTTCTGATGATGGTTGACCAAGGCACTGATCTGAGTCCCAGCCCAGCTCGGTCACTGGGGGTCCTTGGTAGGGAGTAGTTCTACAGTGTCAAAAAGAATGGAATTGGGCTACAGGAAAGGCTGAAGGGAACAGAGGGAAGAACTAGGAGATCCTAGTCCTGTGCAAACAGGTGGAGTTCCCAGACAATCTCATATTTCTTTCACTTTTTATTTATTTCTTATTTAACTAATAGTTGCCGTGAAACGATCTTAGGACTTAACTATTTGCATGAGTAAAATAATTGAACAAGGCTGGGCAACTACTTTTTTCCTACAAGGATCCTGAGGGATTTTAATTGACATGAAACCCAGTATAAGTCAATAACATCTGTTTTTCCTTTTGAAAGAAGTGGGTCATTGAGCATAGAGAATTCATACTTTTATTAGTATTCATATTGGTATCCTAATTAGAACTTGGTATTGCATGAGTATCAACAATGAAAAAGGCATTGACAGAATGTTTATTTCTCAGAAAATGTAATCTGATGAGGATAATGAAAGCAGCTTCCAGATGCCAAAAAACAAAACAAAAAAAATGCTGTACAAAGGGCAGAATAGAACTTTTCACTATGAGCCCATGAGCAGGATCACACTCACTTAGTAAAAGTTATGGGGAAGTTTTTTTTTTTTTCCCTAAAGAAGACATTTTGGGAGCTGAAGAATTGCTCAATGGTTAAGACCACTTGTTCTCCTAGAGGACCTGAGTGTGATTTGCAGCATCCACATGAAGGTCACAACCATCTGTAACTCTAGTTATAAGAGATCTGATGCCCTTTCCTGACCTCCATAGGCACCACGCAAAGATGACATGCTTGGAAATGCAAGTGAGCAAAACATTCATACAGATAAAATGAAACAATAAATGTTAAAAAAAGAATGTACTTTGTACAATTTTCATTCTATAAACAGTGGAATTGCTTGTTCCTGAGACATTCAGGAAGCTGAAGTGTTGCTCGCCTTATGAATCATAACAAATGTTTACATATGACTCATTGTTCAGGTCTTTTCAACTAGGAATCTAGAGTTTTATTATGTACAGGGATCATATCAGATCAGCATCTCACTCAATTTTAACTTAAGCTTCCTTATTTTTAAATTAAATATTAATATAACTTTGTTAGGATACTGATTTGAGTTGAAATTGTGTCCACTCAGCACACATTTTTATATGCACCTAAAGGTTGAGTTGCACATATGTGTTTTATCCAGTCTTATGTCTACCTCTGCTCTCAACATACATATGGGTGCATATGCATGTCCTCCAGATTACATACAAACACACAGGCAAAAACAAAGAACACTTTTCCATGGAACTCAGCTTTACAAAGATGTTTCTTCATTTGTCTCTCCTCTGTTACCAATGGTATCATACTCTATATTATCCAATGCTTGGTCACCATTTGTTAGGTTTGTACATCAGAACCTTGTTCTTTTCACCACTGCCCCTGGGACAAACATATTGTTGCTGTTGGAAGTTATCTCTACTCTTTTACTACCCTTTTTGAACTCAAAGCAGAAAATTGCTTGAGTTTGATATTTGTCTAAAATAACTTTTATAGTACAAAATAAAATAAATATTAAGTAATGTATCATTATTAGTAAGAAAACATGAAATAAGAAATTCATGATGTAATTAAGTACAACAGAACTACATTTATTTAAAATATATTTATATATCAAAGCACAAATTTCAACAGTGCAAAAATCACAATTATTTTGGACAAACATAGTATACAATGTATACTTGATTCTTCTAATCAATAGCTTTGTAATATAGAGAGAAGTATGAGTTCAATGTGAACTCTCTGAATTTTTGCAGGCTCTGATGTGAGCCTTGCTGGTTATCACTTTTCTTCTGATAATTCAGCATTTTTTTGTCCACATTCTCTTCAAAGAATTATTGGCAGGTTCTATCTCATATGATGAGGCATTTGTTTCCTTCCTGATTTTAAAAGCATCCTCATTCTCTCTATCTTAATTCTTCTAATCAATTAAACTTGATTTTTCAAAACTTCTCTATAGGTTTATAGATTTTATTAGTAGATTCCGGGGCATATTTCTTTTAGCAATGGGTAATCACAAAAGATTTCTTCTGGTCTTATTTTTTAAAAGCACTAATAAATTTGTGTTTGATTCACTGAGAAGTCACAAAAATCATTCATGTCTTTTTTTAGTGGAACTGAAAATCATATTTTAGGTAAAATTAAGTGTTTTTGCAAGTGTATGTATATATGGTATGTGTGTGTGTGTGTATCTGTATTCAGAAGTATATAGGCCATGCTTGTGTGTGTGTGTGTGTGTGCATGAGTGTGCATTCAGAGAATGATGTTGAGATAGTTCTTGCACTTGGACCCAAAACTCACCAATTTAGCTACTCAAACTACCCAGCTTGTTCTGGAATCCCCTATCTTTGCTTACCACGTGCTGTGATAAGAAGTGATCTGACAGCCTACCTGGCATTTATGTGGATAGATCTGGACTCTACCCACATAGTTGTTCAGAATGAGCTGTCTCACCAGCCCCAAATCCTATTGACTTTCTATGGATCACGATTACTAACAAAATAGTCAAGTAAATGAAGTATGCTGAAAAACAACACCAACAATAACAACAACAACATGTTCTTTCTTCTCCTGTTGTTTAAGTAAAATCTTCTACCTTTCTACATTGGTGGTGATTGGTCATATTACCTCAGTAGCTACATTAAATTCCAAATAAAAGGAGTTGTTTGGGGATACAAACCAGTGATCAAGCAAACAGATACTGAACCCTTAATAAAGTTCAGGCTGTTTCTAACCCTATGAGGTTATATTTACGGATATATAAGTCCCAGAAAGTTAATGACTCCAAAAGCTAATATCAAGCCATCCAATATCATTGTTCCATGTAATGTCAAAGACTAAATTTACTCGCCTTTTAAAAACTGCATCTGTCAGAGCAATTTAACATGTGATTGGTAAACAGAGAGGGGTCTATTCCAGACTCAGAAAAAAAAATGATGAATAACAGCATCAGACAATAGTTCCCACTATGTTTTCAAAGAACGTATAGCAAACTACCGATTTTGGACAACAGCATCTACTCTGCTATCTGCAATCACAGCAGTCAATAGAGAAAATGGCAAGGCTATGAAAAGACTAGTTATAATGAGGGTCCCACTGCCATGCTGGGGCACAGCAACAGAGCAAGAGATTACATAAGATCATCTATTCAGCCCTTAAGGAGCTGCTGTTTGTGCTCTCAGTCCAGCCTTCCACCAGGCACCAATTATGTGTACAGCTAGGCAGTTTGGGTACTGTGGGTTTAGAGAGTGGGCTCATGTACAGAACTATGGAGAAGCATCACAGCATGAGCCTCATGCTCTCCGTGTGCAGATTCCAGGAGATCCTTAGGTAGAGTTTGATTTTACAAGGGGAAAAAGAAGAGAAGACAGAAAGGAGAAGGACACTGGAAAGCAGGGTGGGTTAGGAGTGGGGCCTGCCTTCTTGCCTTTGCTGTCCTTACCAGGAAATTACAAGAAATCCACAAGGCTTGCCCTGTGACTAAAGAAGCATTTGTTCCTGATCATTAAACCTGGCTTGCTCACCAGAAGGATTTTACAGTCCCTGTGACCACGCTGGAAATTTGAGGATGGAGATAATCCCTTTCACTCCTCTTTCTTTTTTGTTGGTCTGCAAAACCGTTTGAGAGACTGAACCCTGGGCAAAGAGGCCTCATGCACATTTTGCTCTCATTCAATGGGTATTCAGCAGATTTCTGATCTCAAAAAAAAAAAAATCCTACTTAGTTGTTGCCTATTTTCTGATCTGGGGGAGGGGGTCTGAACAGCTCAGTGTTATCTGAGAGGTGTCAGCTGTTGCTGCTGCAGATGCCATTCGATGGTTCATTTATCTGAATATGTACTGTTACTTGGCAAGACTTCAGGAAGGAGACTTTGTTGTAATGGTGATGCATTTATTTTTGATGGAACTCTTGAATAAGTATCCTTTAAAAAAAAAGTTATCAGAGTGACTGAGAGCATTTCTTCTAGGTATACAGGCCTGAATAACTGAGAGATCTGTGGGCAAGTCTCCATCTCTCTATGTTCATATATAT
>NW_022196894.1:39630181-39659697 GCF_008632895.1 Mastomys coucha | reverse complement strand
TATATATACATGTTGCTGTAACCACAGGTATCTTCCTAGGCCTAGCATTGATTATTTCCTAAGGAAAAAGCAATCACTGCATTACTGCATTCATTAACTCAATTGCAATTAACGTGTATGATTATTATAGGACTGATAGAATACTGAAAACATACAAGGCTGACTGAAAAGCTTACAGACTTCATCAAAGACATTTAGTATGTTCTAATTAGTAAATTACACTCTTCTGACCTCATGAGTGTGTGAGAATTTCACACATTTGAGTTTCACAGCAGGGGCCGGAGAGTTTGCACACCACTTTCCTTTAAACTAATGCAAGAAATCAAGGCTTCCAGTTTATTTAAGTAAACAAATCTCCTTTTATTTTGCGTTAATTCCCAAAGTATAAACACATCTCTAATTTACAAAATAGTTAATCGTTTTTTTCCTCTCTAATATATTCTACCTATTGTGAACGCCTTGACTTTAGTATCTGCATCTGTTGTTTCATGCATCCCCTCCCTCTTCTTCCAGCCCCACCCTTACATCCTCTTCCCCCCTTTTCTCCTCAGAGAAGGGGAGATTACCCCCCTCTCATGGGTACTAGCAGGCCCTGGCACAGTTGCAGAAGTTGCAGAAGATCTGAGTGCATTCTCTATCACTGAGGCCAGACAAGGTCTGAGGATGCAAAGGTAGGCAGCAGAGTCAGAGACGCTCCCCTCAACCCCTACCCCCCCACCTCCCCAACTTAATAAAACCTTTTAAAGTTTCAGAGTAGGAAGTCACTGTAGAGAATGAGTGGTGGAGAGTGTTTTTTGTCTGAATGAGCATTTTAGATGATGGAACCTCTCAAAGAGCAAATACAGCATAGCAGAGTGGGACTTGGAAACTGTGCTTCTATTACCAATAAAAATATTGGGTGAAGAATCTATAGATGAAGAAAAGGAGTTAAGCACTCTATGAACAAAGAGCCAAGGAAAGGAATTTGACGGTAAGTGATAGACAATAACAGAACTCAGAAGTACTAAAAATAGGAAGGAAAAAAGATATACAGTTCTCTAGCTAAAGGGCTCATAAGTAGTAGCACCCTCAGAGAGGCAATTTAAATTTGACCCAAGAATGCTTGAGTCAAGTTTCAAGACATAAAAGAGAAATATATAATGGTATAATAGAAACTCATTTGAGGAGAAGAGAAACTTGCTGAGTAGTTAAAAATCTAAATTACAAAGCATATAAAGGAAAATGTAATTTAACTTTTTAGGCATATGCAAATCAAACTACCTTGGATCAATAACCTATTTGCAGGTAGATACAACTGGATCTATTTTAGGGATAGGATGAGCATCTCAGGCATGGAAGGGGCTCAGTCACTGCTTACTTTCTGCCTTTAAATACTATTCCTAGCAAGCCCTATTCAGTCCATTTTCAGCTCCAGGGTTCTCAAATTCTGTCTCATATCAAGCAAAGACAGGCTCCAAGAATGCAGAGCTAAAGTTCAAGACCATTACCAAAGCAAAGTTTTATAGTTTAGTGAGGCAAAATTTACATCACATCAGATTATCAGTGGCCTTTAGGATTACAAAGGAGCTGGGTTATTTATCTCCATAAGAAGAGATATGAAGAAAAGTGTAGAAAGAAGTTTCCAGGGGGGTGTAAACAGAGGAAAGGAAAACTCAGTTTTCCTCAATGTGTAAGAATTACTGAAATCTCAAGCTAACATAATAATAGATCCCAAGGCCTAGAGAACTGAAAGAGATTGTGGCGGTTAGGGACTAAGTGTTATTTATTACAAAGCTAAATAAGGAAGCCTGATAGCCTCTTTAAATATTTCTTAAATGCAAAAGTATTTATATGCTTAATTTTTGTATTCACTTTCTTCCCTCAAGTTGCTTGAATGTGTGGAGGGATAGGAGTGAGGAAGAGATAAGTAAGTCTGGGGTTTCCATGGAACACACAATGATTGACATGTCCCAGAGTTCCCCTGTGAAGACCAAACCGTAAGTGTTTGGGGGCAAGAAGGTCTCTCAGCGTTCCACTGTTAACTGACTGAATGCAAGCCTAAGAACTGCCCTTGTATTCTCATAGCACATAAAGAGCAAGGCCTAATAGTATTGGCAATTGAAAAACAAAAACAAAAGCTGTTCTTTTCATAAAGGGATCTACATTTAACAAGGCATCAGTGAGCAGAAACAAATGTTTGAACTAAAAAACTAATTATTCTTTCAAAAACTAAACAGGGACGTGGGAACAAGTTAGTAGCCTAGAGCCAGACTAACAGGCCTGAGTGGTGCATCACCAGCCATTAATTAATTCGTTAAAATAAACAAAACAAAATGTCAAGATTTGGGGGCAACCTCTTGGAGTGTCCTTTTCAAATCTTTAGAGAATTGTTCTGCTCAAGTCCCTGCAAAGCTGAAGGCCCTCTGTTAACTTTCAGCCACTCTAACCCAGCCTAACACTGCTCCCATAATACCTTCATGACTTAACTAATGACTCAATCCAGCCATAGGAAAATGAGAGAGATTCCATTCTTAGGAGTGCAGCGTGGCAGGGGTTCTCCCGAATAATGGCTCTAAATTATGCCACATGCTATGGAGAGCTGCTTTTTTCTCCGAAAAGATGACTTATCAAACTGTGCTATCTCTTCACTAAATTGACCAAGCAGAGGAATGCAACAAGGAGGAAAATAGCTTTGGTGCTGGAAAAGGACATGCACATCCCAGGAGTGCTTCTAGTAGTTAGAGGGGGAAAAAAATTGGATCAACCTGGAATCCCCAGTTGTCCAATTTTCCTGAATACTAGAGTGCATTTTCAACTTCAGTGGTGTAGCAAGAGCTATTGGTTTGTGAGTTTTGCATCAACTTAAGGGTATATACAAAACTGGCAGTGGATTTAATTCAGAACGATAAGCACTTTTATAGGATAGCAACTCATAGACTAATCCATGTGTGCCATTATGTGATTTAAAGGAGTATCAGAAGTGACTAGATTATCTTTAGCTTTTTTTGGCACTGAAGACTTATTTCTGGTAGAAAAAGAGCTACTCATCTAGAAACTTCTTAATTGAGCCTTGTAATATGCCTTTAAATATTAGTTTTAACTCTTTGTTTCTAAGACCAAGCCCAAATGACAATACCCACAACAGTTAGCAATTACAAAAACATTAGCTTATCTAATGATATCTGGTATGTTTGCTATGTAAACAAGAGAAAGGAAAGAAAAATATGATGGATTTTACTTTAAAGTGGTATAAAACTTGGATTTAGAGTATCATTGAACCTAACTAGGCAACTAGGATACTCCTGGACTAATTATTCTGAGTCTGTATTTACTCACACACAAAAATAGTAAAGCTAAAAAACCACCTCAAGTAGAATAACTTGTACCAATAACTTACAACATAAGCAACTTATGAGTTACTTGAGCCAATATACCTCATAGGATAACTGTAACAGAAGCAACCCAAGAATTCACTTGAGGATACAGTGAGTTATTCCAAGTTAGCCTTAATAAAGCAGTATGCAGAAGCAAGGATTCAGAAGGATGCCAATGTTGGACACTGTCAGGATAACTGTCAATCACAATCCTATACTGGTTTACCTTGAAGATTCAACCTTGCCCATTGTGCTGTGTCAGATACTGTACTTTGTCTAATTAGAAATGCATATTAACAATGCCTGTGATAAAACAAGTATTTTTGCATTTTCTATTGTAAGCAAAGTACTCATGGCCAAAATCAGTTGCCTGATTTTTATTACATATTCTCAATAACTGTTCTCCAACAATTACACATAAAAGTATCCTATGTCAACTCAGGAAGAAAGTTCTCACCATTTCGACTTCTCATCATAACCCACTGGTTCAGGTTAATGAATGTACTGAGATCCACAATAACCTGACTGTTTTGGCCCTACATTTTCTTCCTTATTGACTTGACCTTACTCCTAACCATAGTCAGCCCCAATAGATTCACTCAGTTTTTTAAACATACTTTATTGCCTCGTGCACAAAGCATTGGCATAGGTCTTTCCCCCTCTCTGTTCTTTTTGCTTGGCTATGCCCATCCTCAACATTCTTCAGAGTACCAAAGTACACCCCTATCAGAAATGCAAGACTGTTCTTAAGGAATATGAAGGGGAAAAAAGAACAGGGCTTTGATTTCTACTTACTTTATCTGAACTTCAAAGTAAATCATGCTTTAAAAATATTGAAATTTCCTTTAGTATGAGTACATACAACCAATTTATACACAAATATATGCATCGTTAGAGTCTGTTATACAGAAATGTTTGCAGCCCACTGCCTCCAATCTCAGCTTAGCTGTCACTTCTTTATAAACATCTTCCTTTATCAATCAAATGAAGACAAAAGCACACTGTTGACCCTGAGAGTACTGTACAGTTCTGTGAAGCATTATGGAAGTTAGAATTCTACATTTATTCCTGAAGCATTTTGATTGACATATTCACAATCACTTGACTCTCATGAGGACAGTTATTGAAATTCTATTTTTATCACCCTTTTCCTCATAATGTTTAACAAGCTGCCTAACTTATAATACATTCTTGATAAATATTTGATTACTATAGAACTGTATATGTTTATGGCTAATCTTTTGAAACATGTATATGTATACACCATACACACACACATACACACACAAACACACACACACACACACACACACACACATATCAACTAAAACATCTCTAAATGGAGACCTGCGTTTCCCCCAATAAACTCTCCATTTTTTTTAGCTCCTTTTCAATTGACGGTCAGCTATCTTTGTGTCATCTGTCTATTTGCTACAGACTTGTCAGGACAGTGCTGAAGCATCAGCTGGGCTCATGATACCCAAAGTAATTGCAAAACTGTTTGCTGTAAAACAGATTAAGAGGCCCTACTCAGCAAGCATCGAGCCAAGTTCTTCCCTGGTCGCTTCAGGAACATGTGGCAGGACTCTGTAATGTGATGGATACCATATGAAGTACAGAGGGCTGCCCATATGTTGCTGCAATTTTCCAGTACAGGATGTGCTCTTTGGACTTAATAATGGTGATTTAGGACACTGGTGAAAATTCCAGTTCTCTTTAGGTCTCATTCAGAATCCTGTGGCAGGGGATGGCAAAGCTGTAATCCCACACGGCAGGAAAGAACATTTAAGAAGGGAAAAGAGACCTTTGCAACTGAGTTGTATTCAAACCGATCAGCTCAATGTGCAGTACTTGTCACAGAAAGGAACAGCTGTCATTGCTGAAATCTTGAGAGCTGAATAAAAGAATGTAGAAACTGACATAAAGCACTTTGAGTCTGAGATGGGATTGGAGGAAGGGATGCTGATTTTCCCTCTTTGAAATTGACTGATACAAACATCAGTAGTGAAATTGTACAAAGTACATTTGGGATCGAGGAAGGATGTCGTAGAGATCAGCAGTGTGCATAAGGGGATGCCTGGGTGATGGGGCCAGGATGCAGGACTGTTTAGTAGCAGTATTATGGCAAAGATTATGAATTAAGAATAGGATTTGCAGGTCTAAAACAAATCACTCGTGGTGGTCAATATGAAGTGATATAAGCAAAGTGGACATTTTTGAATGAAAGACTAGCATGATTAGTATGACAGAAAACAAAACAAAACAAAACAAAACAAACTAGTGATTATCCCCAAAGTAAGCTATAATGAGGATGTAACCTAGAAGGAAAAGGAAGGTGCTGGAAGAATTCGTTCGTTTCGAGCAGACAACTGAACTGTGTGAAAGACCAGCAGGTATTGGATTTAAGTATACTGAGGATCTTTTAGCAGCAGTGCCCAGATCTCTACATAGATAGATAGATACTCTAGAGTGAAGGAATTCTAGATATAATTGTTTTTAAAGAAGAGTTCTTCATTCTCATGATTGGGCAGGCAGCCTCAGAGAAGGGACAATGTCAACAAATGAAGGTTCCCAACCACTCTCAGATTAGTGCTTTCTGAGTCTTTTGGTTTACCAGAATCAGTTGGAAAACGGAAAACTGCAACTCTTGCCTGGACACAACAACCAAGTTGATTCTGTGATTGGGCAAGGTGTGGAAGCATAGTACAAAATGATCATGCTGTGGTAAGGGGCAATTGTGTACAGGAAGGGGATGTTGGTTACCCAGTCCCTTTTCACCCCTGAAAGCACAAGGCTACCTTTCTTTATAACTTGGAGTGACAGTAACAGTCAAAGACCCAAAGGGCTTCACTGAAGATTTGAAGGGCTTCATGATTTATGAGACTTTTATTGGAAATTTTGTTGATACATATAACTTGCAGTGAAACCTATTTCCTCAGGTGCTCCTGGGTTAGTTACTGTATTCCCTGGGGTTTGCCGATGTTGCTGCCACACTGTACAAGGAGTTCTCCTCCATTGCTTCAATCTAACCACCTAGTTGTTAAATAATAATTAAATTAATTAGTATTCAGAACCTGTCGGAAAAATTTTAAAAAGGAAGTAAAAATAATAAAAGAGAGATGAACAGGGAAAGAACTGTTGTAAGTAAAATACATTTGGCCACATTTTGGTGATTGGTGTGTGAATGAGCAATGGATGCAAAGATGCTCTAAGACTATGAGATACCCTCAAGCTTCATTGCACAAAAAGAACATTTGAGAGATTTGTTATCATGCATATTTGAAGGCCACACCCCAGAGATTCTGATTGAGTAGGCCTCAAATGAAGCCAGAAATCTGCATACTTAATAAGGACCAGATTTACAACAGTGAGAAAAGTATTTTCGCTGTGCTCTACAGCAGCATGTCCTGTGCTGATAGAAATGCTGTGCATAGTTCTCCTCAATATGATAGTCACAAACCACCTCTGACTGCATTCTTGTGAAGCAATACCTTCAAATGAGGATTTGAGTGAGCAATATTATCTCATTTAAATTCTTTCAAGTCTGAATTGTCACGGGGAGCTAATGGCTGTCATATAAGAATGTTCACTAAAAATATACTTTGTGGTGGCTAGGGTGGGTTGTGAAGAAGAAAGCCAAGATTTGTTTTGGACTGCACCATTATAATGAAGAAAGTCTACTGGTAGAGATCTCAACCAGAATAGCAGGAACCATTTCCTGAAGAATGTTTCCATTTAATAAACAAATGCTGACTGCCAAGAAACTCATATCAGAAGGAAACAAGTTTCCAAATTGTCTCTTAGTTAGAGTTAGTGAGAAAACCGAAAAAGTTTCTAAGGCAAAACACAGAGATATGGAATGTCCATTCATCAAAAAGACATGACATGCCAGATACTTCTCAGAATATACTAGGATTCCCATGGTCAGAGTAAACAGGGATCTGAAGTTCTTTTTCTATTGGATCTGTTTTGAGAAACACTTAGATGGCAAAAAGTACACACACACATACACACACACACACACACACACACACACACACACACACACAGGCAGACTAAATAGATGGAGATTGGCAGTTGAAAGTTGGGAATTGTAGATTTGGAGAGAGGAGTGAGAGTACAGAACCATGACAGAAAGGAAAATGAAGGGGAAGTAGGGCAGAAAAGAAAGAAAGTTAATGGATCCGCTGCCTCTTTGCCCGTAGAGACAAAGGTTCTCTCGGCACATTCATTAGCATTTTGGCATATGAAAATGAATTCAAGTGCAGTCTACAATAAATTACAGCTCTCCTAACTAACATCTTAGACAACCTCATGTGGCTGGTAATAAGTGGTCTCTGAGAACTGTTTTAGACATTCTGTGATTGGCTATGCACATGTCCTGTGCATGGCTTGCTACTGGCAATGCTCCATGACTTGTGCAACTTGGAGTTGCCTGTGTCCTGGGAGAACCTCCCTGGAACACTGGCCCAGGCTAGGAAACAACAAGATGGGGACTTGTTTGGGCGGGGGAGCATTCTGTAGCCAACAACTATGAATCTTTCCCTGATGATGTTAGGGAATAGAACCAGCTCAATTGGCTCATAACATTGTTTGGTAAATCTAACTTTGTAATCATAGTTGAAAAAACAGCCCTTATTTAGTTGTTCCATAAAGTGATCTTCTATGCAGCATACCTCAGTTTATAAACCTTTGTAAACTCTAATTTTTAAATTGACACAATTTCTTTGATTAAATGAAAAGAGAGCTGGTATATGTGGTCTTATAAGACATCAGTGAGATATTTGGGATTAAAATTCGGGCTTTTCTAATGCCTGATCACAGTCACACTTGACAATGCCACACTACTCAAAATCTTAATGCCTTATTTATGGAGGATTTCTTAAGAGGGATTTGCCAACTTAATTCAAAAGAAATCAAATGATTGGCATCTTCTGAGTTCTGTGGCTACTTTCACACCTACAGCTTTTTCCTTCAGCCTCTGCCTGTGCACTCATAAGGGCATATCTATCATCCGAAGGCTGTAATTTTATGGGATGTGCAACCTTTGATAAAGCCATATGACCTCTGATTCTAATAGGAATTCAAGGCTTAGTTACTTGTTGGTATTTCCTGAATAGGATCCACTAGGACTCCTGTGGACTGATTGTCACTGTTTATTTTGTTCCTAACCTTGGATTCTCTGGACTCTTTACAAACAATGGATGACTTGAAATTTCTGTATCTCTGAAAGAAATAAAAAAAAAAACATAACAAGGAAAACAGGTAGACATTTGAGAAGGGTAGGAAAAATGCAAAATCAAAGCCTAAAGACCTTTAGACATGTATGTTTGGAGAGACTTAACCATGAATCACAAGAGTCTATGAGAGCTAGACAGATTTACAGCTGAGGTCAGAATTTCTTAGGAAGATGTTTCAAGTTTGGTTTCATGTTTTAAAACTGTGCTTGTTAGACTGTCATTTCTAAGTCCAAAGTTTGAACAATGGATGTGCCAATATTTGTATGAAATTGATGTCTTAGCACTTGTGACGCAACTATACAACACACTTCTTAAATACTTACAATGTTTACTTACTGGAATTATACTTGTGAGTAGAATCTGGTTTCCAGAGTCAGATTATGTAACACTCACCGATGCTCTATCCTCATGGATAGAACAACAGTGTTCCCCCCAATTTCAAAATTCTAATGCATTCTCCTTTCCTTTGATTACTGTTTTCTTCATTCCCTATCATTAATTCTCAAAAAAGATTAAAACTACCAGCTGGGTGGTGGTGGCTCATGCCTTTATTTCCAGAAATCAGGAGGCAGAGGTAGGTGGATCTCTGAGAAGCCTGGTCTACAGAGTTAGTTTTAAGACAGCCAGAGCTACACAGAGAAATCCTGTCTTGAAAAACAAAAGAATGAAAACAAACAAACCAAAACAAACAGTACAGGATGACACTACTTTTGAGGACCAATAACAAGCTTGAAGATGGAGATGTGAGGGTGGAAAAGATACTTCTGCAAGTAATCTCACCTTTTTCTGAAATTGATCAGGGGTCATTTATTCATGAAACCTAACACAAACCCACATCTCTTTGTATCCCATCTTTCTCCTTGTCACTTCAGAAACTTGAGTGAGTCTTAAGAATTTCATGTTTTGAGGGAAAGTCTGTGTTAGTGAGAGTGATAACTACACAAATGCATCTGTGCCAAGTACATAGTGCTTAGGAGGACCATGCAGCCTCCACCTGATGTATCAGTGAGCTCCCTGTAAGCATTCACCCAGTTCTGTTATCTCTATCAACCTACCTACCTGATTTCTTACTTGCCACTTTGTAAAAGACCCCCATGTACATCTACAGTCTTTGGAATACTACATGAAAACTCTCACTGAATCTATCTTCTATTCCATATACCAATCACCTGATGCTTCATTTAGGCACAAAGTCTACATGTCATAGCAGGTGAGTGTGTTTGAAACTCTGCACACATAGTATGGAAACCCCATTTAGCCTCCTCCCCTTGACTGGGGCAGGTGCTAGTGTCAGTGGCTGGCCAGGTTCATCTGCATTCACTCCTGGCCTCTCCCCAGCTTGAGCTCAGCTCAGCATTACAGTTGTGCCCCATCATTACAGCCTGCCCTCCTTGTGTTAAATCAATAGTTTATGACATGTACAAGGGAAAGCTGTAAATTTAATTTTGTCCCCTGCAGTACAATTCCTATCTTGTTTTCTGGCAACATAATGAATGTGTTTGCCCTCTAGACCCCCCACCCAGTGGAGCAATTGAAGGATAAAGAAAGAAAATAGTAAGGCAGAATTAGATAGATGGATTAAAACTGGATTAATCAGAGATTCAGCTTTTTAAAAAAGGCAGATGCTTTTTATATACACATGTTATTTTTCCAGAAATAGACTAGAAAGAGATAATTGAAAAAAGGGGGGATCTTTATATGTACTTAGCAAATTATGTGTAGTTTAGATAGGTGTGTTTAATGTTAATGGAAATATGAATGTTGTAGGCTGGCCTTAGTGGGCTGGCACTGCTATTCTACCCTGGGAGTCTCATCAACTGCCATCCTTCCTCTAGCTCTTTTTTGAAGATACCAACATTTTTGTTACTAAGAACTTGTATTGCCAATCTATGGAGTGTCTTTTTCCTACCCTGATCATGACCAGCTTCTTTTCCTTTTTGAATGTTCAGCTACCTTCTTAACCCAACCAGACTCTCCTCATCCACTAGCTCTGTTATTTAATCTTACCTTCTATTATCACCCTCAAATCATTTTGTATGCATTTGTATGTGTGGCATGTATGCATATACATTTTCTTGTTTGTTACTTAGGTTTTCCTATTGAAAGGAAGTTTGGTGAAGGCAGGAAATCATCTTTAGAACCTGTCTAGCTTCATAGACTATCACATACTGTTACTTAATGGCTTGTTAAATGGGTAAATGAATGAATGCTGGATGGAGCTGGTGCTAAACCCTCAGGCACAGATAAGCAAATAAATGTTCAGCAGCCTGTGCTGTTGGAAAAACATCCTGATTTACGTTGTCTCAGCTGCCCTCTATGTAGGACTTGCTATATGCTAAGGCTTTTTCTTGGTATTCGCATACTGACATACTTTAACTCTTCAAAGTTTTAGGAACATGCACTGTCAATATCCATAATATTAAGATGAAGAAACAAAGGTACATAGACATTGAGTGACTTGTCTATATGTACAAAATTAAATATGTAAAACTAGAAATTAGAGTTGCCAATCTTGCTCTAAGCAAACATGCTATAGTGACATAATTTGTAGGATTGTCATAAGCAGCTGAAAATATTCAGCAAAAATTACATAACACAACCATCTCTCTCTCTCTTTCTCTCTCTCTCTCTCTTTCTCTCTCTCTCTCTCTCTGTATGTGTGTGTGTATGTGTGCATGTGCATGTGTATACAAATGAATTATTTGTAATTGCCCTACTTCCAGGGTTCAAAGAAATAGCAGAAACATACATCAGAGCATTGTACTAAAGTTAGCACTGAATCAATCAGTGTGGAGCTTGGCAATTTTTTTTAAAGATTCCTTTATTTTATTTATTTTTTTTATTTCATGTATCTGTCTACATGTTTGAATGCCAGAAGGATTTTAATCTCCTGAAACTGGATTTGTAGAGGGTTATAATCCATGTGGGTGTTGTGAATCAAATATGAGCCCTCTGCAAGAGCAGCAAATGTTCTTAGCTGGTACACCATCTTGACAGTTCCAGGACTAATCAGTTTATACAACTGTATTGCTTGTGACATTGTTATTCATAACTTTATTGGACTAAAAGATTATTAGATAAATCATCTACTAAAAAGGAATAGAGAAGACTTTTTGTGTCTATGTAAGCATATGAAGGTAAATAGACCTTCATATGAGAAAGAATTCCAGATCTTAACAAGTATGCATGGCTACTGTACTTTTGCCTATATTTCCATCACCTTATTTAATCATCCACTGAAAGCCTGCTTTTGACCCAAAAATGTTCAAGTGAAATAAGTATAGGATAATAGCCACTAACCCTGTGGGCTGTGTGACCCTGTGTGACCCTGTGGATGATCCTGTACATGCCCCCTATGGAGATTAGCCTAGAATGTTCATTCACGAACATGTATCCCCTCTGATAAGAAGTTCTTAGACAAGGCCATTGGGAGAGAGAACTCTACGTGTAAATTTAAAAGTTAAATAAAGAGTGGGAGAATAGACACAGTCCTTAAGACAAGGAACAGTGAGAAGCAGCAAACTACAAACCAGCAGATGGAAACATGGCACTGAGGAGGTAAAAATCGAGAGTAACAACATTCCTTCAGTTGGCCCAGCATGCTGAGTCCACATTCCTAGGGGTTGAAGTGCTATCACCTTCTAGCTCTTTGAAAAAGTATTTCACATTCATTCTCTGTCATAAGTTGTTCTGCTGGCTCCTTCTTCAAAGAATTACACAGAACTTACCTACCAGCTCATCCCTACTATATTTGTTTTAGGGGAGCCTCCCCAAAAGCTTTCCTTTCATTATTGGCCCATGACTCTGCCAGGCATGAGACATTATCCCCAGAGGATCATCTCCCATTGCCATGGTGGGAGGCAGAACTGTGGCTGCATTTCCTGAGAATCAAAGAACCTTCATTTACATTTGAAACGAGAGAAAAAAAAACACACCATCATTTCATTGTCAGCTATGTTCTAATCAATCCACCCCCTCACCACCACTGCCAAGATGTCCTTTGATAGAAATTCATTGCAGAGATAAGATGTAAAATTTTAATGAGATTATTTTGATGTTTACAACCTCTTAGAATACCCCCCCCCCCAAAGTCTTGTGGAGAAAAACATTTCCTTCTGCTGTCCTCTGCACATGTCTGATGCCTGGGCATTTAACTTATTGAGTTCTGGCACAGATTGATGGGAAAACCAATGGGCTTTGCAACATGTTCTTGTTCCATGGTATGTGTTGACAGGGGCAGGACAGATTCAATGACCTGGACATTTCCCTCACTGATTCCTATGATTCCACCATTAGTGACTAATGCTCAGGGGAGATAAAAGGGCCCAGTGTTGATTAGATAAGACGTTAGTATATACAGTTTCTCAATTTAATCACCCCAAAGAAGACAATGATCCATTAAGAAGTCTTACATACTAAGTGCAACTGTACAACCTAATTGTTATACTTTATAAAAATGGGCATTAGTTGAAAGCTCAGAGAGAGAACCTTAAAACTAATTCACTGACTGAATAGCTTTATTTCTCAGACTTACTGAGTATAAGATTTGGAATAAGCAAAAAAAAAAGACAAGAACCACAAAATCTAAATCCATCTTTCCTTAAGTGGCCTGTAATGAGTGTAGCCATGAAACTATTATTCTTAAAGACATGGGTTTTCTTTTTTTTTTCAGTTTATATCCTGGCCAGAAAACAAGATATGAGGGACAAGCTTAGGCAATGGCTGAACATGTGTGCAAAGTTAAAAATAAGTGTTGAAAGAATGTCCCCTTTCCTTTTACATCCTTCTGACCTACCTCCTAGCATGATGGGTCAATGGAATCCCCTCAACTCCTACGATTATGCCCAGGAATCATGGGGTTTCATAATGCCAAGAGAACAACCCTCATTTCTGAAGAGGAATTCCACTGATGTTTACAAGGAAGGTGTTCCAAAAATTAAACTCAGTATTTTTTTAATTGCCTCCTCAAGTCCTGGTAAATAATTCTTATTTCCTTAAAGTGGTTTCATTCTCTGCAGGGATAGTAGGATCACTGAAGTTTACAGCTGAAAAGATTTTTAAATTTTAATTTATTTTTCCCCATGAAAACCATTGATTACTGACAGTGCGTTTCATGAAAATACACATATCCATTTCTTAACCACTCAAAGAATGATTACCAACCATTCAGGGAAGCTTCAAAACGAAGGTTTTGAAGACAGGTTTGTGTCTCTTCTCTTTGGCTGTGAATATTGACAATTCACAGTAATGCCCACCCAACAGTTCTTTATCATTAAGGTGATTAAATTTTATCTATGAGAAATCAGTCATGAGGCTAGTTCTCTTGGTGATTTTTAACTCTTTTGTTGTATCTGTGTATTTTATCATAGTTTGAAGAGTTTGAAAACACTAAGAATTAGTAAGACTACAACAGAAGGATCTGTGTATATACACATAGGTAAAACTAAGATTCAATTTAGAACCTTTCCCAGTCTGTATAAAACACAAGAAAAATGGAGTGGAGAAGTCAAAATGCTAGCTATTAATTGTCTTGACTGATATCAACCAGATGTAGAAAGACATTTAATTGAACAGTGGGAGAAACTACACATTTCTAAAAAAAAAAAAAAAAAAAAAAAAAAACTGTTGGATTAAAGAGATATGTGGGTCTGTTCACCACATTCCAATATTATTTCTCTTATGTTAGTAACAGCACCTCATTGCTCCTCCCACAAATAAATATTAATTGGCTGAACAGAAGATGAACCTTGCCTGATGATTGTATTTTGTATTTATGAGTTTGAACAAAAAGTATTTTTGTCAGCAAGTATTAATACTACTATTACTATTGTTCATCTGTTTTCGATCGTTGATGTCAATGAATTAGTACTTCCATTTTCTTTAGCATCAGTTCTGGTCCCTAAGATATTACCTCTGGGCTCTTCTATCCTCTATCTTTTATATTCTTTCCTATGGGTATCTAATGAGGGGAGATGGCACTATGGTATGGGACTATATGGGACAGTTAGAGAAAAAAAAAAAACAAAACCTCTGTATATAATGGTTTCATCACTGTCCTTCCAGACATCAGCACAGTACAGTCTACTTCTTTAAAGACTAATTGATGGATAAATGATAGAGGGAATGGGAATACATAAAATATTAATATAAATAAAATTAACTATTTTACTATGCAATACAACTAGTTTTGACTTATGCATGGTCATGTAGCCAAGAACACAATGCAGATGAATTATAATGTCACAGTCCCCCTTGACCTTATTCAATGAGCATGACTTGAGATGTTATACGTGTCAACTATGGGGCAAATGCTTAGGTACAGAATTGTGACTAAAGATGTGTCTTAAGTCACTGTAGTCATTAAAGCTGAATGTCAGTAAGTTCACAATCTTCCATAATTTGACAGAAAAAAAGGTTAAAAATGTATATGCAGGAAAATTGCTAAAAGTGAAATTGATGTTTAGCAACTTTTTACTACTTAAAAGCTTTCCATTTCTATTCTGTTATATGGTTAAAAGTAAATTTGCTTCTTTGAATTTTTGTTAATCACCAATATCTCTGACGTCTCCTAGATACAAGAGTGTACATAGGAACTAATTATCTAAATCTTGTTACTGTGACTTCCCAAACAACTGATTTTTTTCTTTTTATTTAACTTGAGACAGAGATAGAACATACAGTAAGGATAAAGGCAATTTCATGTCTAGGCTTAGGAGCATTTGAAAACTTCCCATGAAGATAGTAGCAATATTGATGAAAAGTTCTGGGACAGAAATGCAAGCACCTGGTCATTCTCAATGATCCTCTCAAGAAGCCTTGCTTCCAGAGTCATTAGTCAAGCTTTGTTCAATAGCCCCGATGGAGCTAGGATGTCTTTGCTTTTATTGGCACTGCTGAGTAAAGTTTCTTTCCTTCTTCTAGACAGGAAACAGAACAAAGTTTCCATATCCACAGTGTCCACTGAAAAACTGTAAAAAGATGGTTGCAAGGACAGAAGATATTTCAAATAAAACAAAGTAAACAAAGAGTAAAGGGTTTTGCCCATAAACTCCTCACAAGTCTTGAGATTCCTTATTCTATTATACACAAATCTTGTGTAGCCTCAAATTCCAGGTTAGAATTCTTTATGCGATGAAACCGGACAGGTTAACAGTATCATATTATATAGTCCTAGAAAAAAACCATTTGGGTAAAGAAAAGTAAATGAGTAAATACTGGAAAAATAAAACAAAGGCAGAAACACAGACAAAACAGAGATCTAGTTTAGTCATTTGTGACACAAAATGGGATCTGTGATAACAAAGGGAAACTAGAAACATCTTCATATCTTTATGCTAATTGTTCATCCCAAACTTTAATATAGTACAATATAGTCATGGCCTGCTTCAGTATGTCAAATTTCACTGGTGATCCTATGGATCACAAAGATGTATTAGAAAAACGATAACAACTAGAATTAATAGTCCAGTGACAGATAGCTACTAAAATTCAGAAAGTCAAAGACATGGATTTTTGTTAGCATTTTTCTAGAACTGTTTATGGTGCTTATGTTTATGATGTTTATGGGACAGGGCTGTTTAAACCTGAGGATTTAAAACCCACTGATGCAGTCCCACCAACACATACCAAATTAACTTGATGCATATTTTTGGAATAAAGGGTTTGGAAACCATAGCGAACTGGATCTGTGGCTTGTAGAAGGACATCTTTCTATGGAAAGTAAAGACACAGAATAACAGGGGGAGTTATGCCTATTATAGTAGATGAAATCACAAGAGACATCTTCTTTTTCCCTCGATTTAAACTGGGCAGACAGTCTCCTGTTCCCCACAATTAAGACTATTCGTTATGATATGTTACTTTCATATGGTATCTTTCATTTGATGTGAGCCTAAATATTCTACAAGTCATACCCTTATATGTCACTTCAACCTAGGGTAAAGAACAATTATTATTTATCATAATTCTGCCACCCCAAATGCTACTAAAGTCCCATTATTCTCCAAACCTCAAGAGAGACTTTATAATAGTAGTGATTATAATCATTTTGATTTCATTGAGCTTATTTCACCATTCTTCATGGACCACATGCATTATTCAGCACAGAAAACACAGCAAATTTACTACAAACCACCCCAAAAATTAGCCTTTACAATGATAAGATATCAAGTTCAGTCATATGCCATATGTTCCCTACCTATTTCATGCCTACAATTACCATAATGTGTAATTACCATAATGTGTAATGTGAATTACCATAATGCGTTATTGTAAAGTCTTTAAGGTAAGACACTTGACTCTACTCCTGATCCATAGTTACTTATGTCTAGATTAAAGTAATACTTACTCCAGGCGTGTCATAAGTAGTGGTTATCAAATCATAAACAATAATACCTATGTCTTTTCAAAATCATCCGTTACGATCTTATTCCTCTACCACTAATTTCCATACTTTGCTTTGAAGTTGACTGTATGTGTTACTCTCCATAATCTGTCCTTATTCTTTTTAAATTTTCACCAGTTATTTTAATTAACATACACTATAACAGCTTTCATTAGGCTATTTCACACATACTTTGTTCTTACTTGTCTTCTGATAATGCCCTCTCTTGTTCTCACTCACCACTTGCCCCCTCCCTCTCACCTACAGTCCCTCTTCTGCTCTCAAGTTGAATATATTCTACTACCTTTACTCTCATCCCATCCCCACCTAAGATCTTTTCTACCTCTCTCAATGTACCTTCTCTAGTTCTATAACCCACAGCTATATGCTCTTTATGTAGATGCAGTCATAATTTCAGAATTTTGATTACTTTTAAAATATATATATATATTTGCCTCATGCTCTATCAGAGGCATGGTTTTGTCATCTCCAGATGCTGTGATTGTGTAATATTGGGAGTTCTGGGCAGTTTTCAGAGGATATATAATTACTAAGGCCCTAAGAGCCAGGGTGGATTGTTGGTTGCAGTTGCTCATGGTTTGTTAAGTAGTCACCTGTGAAGAATTAAAAAAAGAAATAATTAGATATCCTGTCAGTGAAGATCAAACTTGTCCCAAGGAACTTGATGCCTCTAATCAGTAGAAAGTAGTCTAAGGATATCTTTGTTCCTTTATGACCCTTGGCTTTATTCTAGGATCTCTCCCCTTTCCTCTCTGTCCTTCTTTCTCTATCTAGTAATAAGGGGTTGAAAGGGTAGAAGAAAGGGTGGAGAAGGGTGGAATAAAGAAAAACTTATAAAGTAGCCAAAGACATGGTATAATTTGTGAATCCACACACACACACACAGAGAGAGAGAGAGAGAGAGAGAGAGAGAGAGAGAGAGAGAGAGAGAGAGAGAAAGAGAGAGAAAGAGAGAGAAAGAGAGAGAGAGGTGGACTAACATATAAGAAGAAGATATGGGTGTATATCTTTCTGAATCTGATACATTTCACTTAACATAATAACTTCTATATCTATTCCTATTGTAAAATTGTCAAGAGTTTATTTTACTTTGTAAATTCATAAAATTACTCTATAGATGTGTCCATTTCTTTATTCACTCCACTGTTGATGGACAGATAGGGTGTTTCCAGTTCTTAACCTCTAAGATTAATACAACATCTATGATAACCAGCTTGCGAGTTTAAACTTAAAAGATAAATTATTGCTAGGTATTAAAAAACTCTCCACAAGCCATAATCTCAAATGATCACTCCATTAATATAACAGAAAAAAAATCATGACTCCAAGAATGTATTCTTAAGGAAATCATTTTCCACTGCATGTATCATTTTTCTTTCATGACCCACCTTTGTTCAGACTATATTATACTAAGCCCCAAATAGCTAAGGTCATGTTTGTTTTCCCTTATCTGGACTATTTTCTTATGCCTGGGACATAGCTACACTTGCCTTAAAGTATCAAAGTATCCAGAGCAGTTCTGGGAGGTCAGAAGGAAGAATCAATAAACACTGATTAAATGACAGATGACTGCTGTGTGTCCAAGAAACATGCTCTGCCGCATGTAGCACACACACATACACAGAAATACAACCCCTCTTAGAGGAATTCTCTGAATTACAGTTCAAAGAAATGCTGGTTCGAGATAAGTGTCACATTGGTTTGAGTAGATGTATTCAGAGGATGACTCAGAACAGAGGCTTTTGTTTTCTGAGAAGCAAAGCCAGGATCCCTTGTCCAGTACTTACAGTAAAACACAGAGAATATTGTACTAATGGTTACTCTAAGTTCAATGAAACTCCCACTGAAGGATGTGAAAACTCATGATTTGGTTTTAAAAGGTTGTGACAACACAGAATCACATCAATGAAGATGCCTTGAGGTCATTCAACTTAACTAATTCCTCAATGTAAACATTCCTGATACCGTATTCCTGTTAAAAAACAAAGTTCCCTCCAGATAGTGCTCTGTACGAGGCCCCAACATACAGGCATAATTCAATCATCTCTCTTACCACAGAGCCCAAACACAGACATGTAATAACCAGCATTTCTAGACACATTATTGAACAAGCTATATGTGTATAATTGCATTGCCAGCTACAGGGACAGTGTAATTTGTTGATGGATAATAAATAAACCATGTCCTCAAAATAAATAGGAGGGACTGGATTCTAGGAAAAATTACAAGAGAAAAAAAATTTAGAAGAAATACTAAGCACAGTACTATAATGAAGATCTTTCCACTCAAAAACTGGAATTAATACATAATTAACAAAAAATATTGTATATCAAAAAACAATTCCCAATATTTTCTTACTTGCTCAGGTTTAATAATTGCCACAATTTTCTTTAGTAATGAAGTGATAATACAGCAAACAAGATAAGCAAATGATGGATCAATCAGCCAGGCCACCAAAAGATATCAGTTAATATCAAAAATGTATCAATTATCAATCTCTGCTACATTCTTGGAATCAGGCCTGTTTGTTTAACAAGGTTTTAGTACAAAATATGAATCTAGCATTTAGAGGGCCTCAGAAGAAGTCTAAGTCCTTACCTACTTTCTTCTATTTAAATTAAAATAAAATATATTACATTTTCCCTTCTCTTTCTACCCTCCAGCCCTTCCCAGGGCCCACGTCTTCTACTGCACTCATCATATCTCCTCACTCTCAAATTGACAGCCTCTTTCTTTTATTATTCTTACTATTTTCTCAGGAGAAATCAGTATACTTATGCCCCTTGGAACAGAACAAAATCATTTTCTGTCCATAGTGGACTTTAAGATAATGTGGGCACTAAGAAGATAAAAATAAAAATAAAAAAATACTTTCAAAATCCCACTGATAATTTAAGACTAGTATAAGATTTCTATGTGTTTACATCTAAACTCTAATCTAGATGATGTCACTACAAAAATCCTTAAAAATTAGCTATTATGAATATTTCCACATTTAAAATCTTATTTGGAGCCTTGGTTTTATGAAATGGAAAACAGAAGAGTTGACTGAAGTTGTAAATTTTTTGACAAAAAACAGTTTATGAATAAAACTCTATAGCTCTTGAGTAACAATTTAAATATTATTGTCCCAAGAGAATCAATAATGTTATAGATTTCAGGTGCAGTGTGCAAGATATGCTTTTTGGATTCTTTTGTCAAGACTTTGTGTAAAACACTTCCTAAGAAAGAAATAATAATTCCAAAGAAGTATATTTAAGGTCTATAAAAATGATTTAGAATAACAGATGTTTGGATCCCATATTGTACAAGAAATACTAAGAAATCCAAAATCAAGGGAGAGACAAATACCTATAAAGGAAGAGAATTTCATCCCTATAGAATAAAAGACATGAGTTCTGAGTTCTCTACTGGAGACATCTCCCAGATGTCTCCCAGGCTTCTTGAGTCTTAGTAAAAAAATATGTCAGGTCATTCTACATTGTAACCAACAGGGAGTTTTCCTGAATTTTAAAATGTTTAGTACCATGGTATGAATGAGACATGAGAGAATAAATTTATAAAACAAAATAAAAACAGGTCTCGTGGAATTTTTCAGGGAGAAGAAGAATACTAAATCTTCTGGAAGTTTTTTTTTTATTTTCAACATCATTTTATGAGGAATAATAGAAAGAGATTTTTTAAAACTAGAATTTTCTCACAGTCTAGAAAAGATTGCTGTTAAAATATTGAAAATTTTAATTTAGTTAGTAAGTCCTTAATTAGTAACTACTCTATGATTGATGGTGCCCTAATTATTTGGAGAATAAGTTATTTAGTAAAATACTGTTTCTGTCTTGTGAAACTGAGGGGGAACACACTTTCATAACTACCTTTGAGTATTTATGGCAGATGGTGTTGAGTTCCATCAGAGAGGCTACAGTTAAACCAATGGCAGTCTTCAGTGGTGGAAGAAAAGTTTAGAGTCTAAAAGAGAAACTTAGGAAAGACTGGATTCAACATAAGTGCATGATTTCTCTTTGATGGTAATCATAGTCATGGTCCTTTGTATGTTTGTATGTGTGTATGTGTGTGTGTGTGTGTGTGTGTGTATAAACATGTATGCATATACAAATGTATTAAAGTGTGCAAAAGTATGAACATTTTTTATCTTGTATGCTTACAAATATGCATATGCATACAGAAGAGGAAGCAATTTTTAAAGAGGAATATTAGATGAGCAATGCAATTTTGGACTAATCTTCTAAACTGGGGAAGTACTAAAAAGAATAAAAAAGATGGGGTGGAAACTGTGAATGAGAAAGTAGAAATGATATGTGAGACAGGTAGGTGATAGATATGTCTTTGTTACTGTTCAGTTACTGTGAAGATATACCATGACCAAAGCAACCTATAGAAGAAAGCATTTGATGATGTCTCGCTCATAGGTTCGGAAGGTTAGTCCATGACTATGAAAGTGAGGACAGAGGTGGCAGACCAGCAGGCATGGTGCTGAAGCAATAGCTGAGAGCTCACGTCTGCTCTGCAAGTTGCAAGAAGAGAGTATCACCCACAAACTCAGTAATATGCCTGTCCAACAAGACCTCTTAATTCTTCCTAAGAAGCCCATTTACTGGAAACCAAATATTCAAGTATATACACCTTTGTGGGGACAGTCTCATTCAAATAACCACAGTATACTTGGCTCTCTATCAGTGGGGGAAAATATGTTGTCGCTTGGGAGCACAAGGCAAGGAAAATATTTTTCTTTTCAGATTCTCTATCCTACCTTTCAAAATGGATATGAAAAATAAATTTTAAATGAGATAAACTATAAGGCTTGATGATTCAACCTACACACACACACAGTTATTCAGAATTCTGAGGCCTGAGGCCCATGATTTGAAAGCCTGATTTTGGTACATGGAGGATTCCAGGCTGGCCTGCGAAACCTAGCAAAACTTTGGGAAAGCGAGGGGTATGGGTGGGTTTGGTGAAAGAGCACTCTTTCAGAAGCAAAGAGGTTGGGGAATGGGGTGAAGAGCTCTGGGAGGGGGGACTGGGAAGGGAGGCAACATTTGGAATGTAAATAAATAAAAAAATTTAATTAAAAATAAGGAAAAAATAAAGGTATGGATAAAAGATGGAACACTTGCTGGCCCATGTAAGGCTGTGAATTTGAGGCCCATAATGCCAAAATCCAAATAAAACAAAAACCACCACCACCAACGAAAACCCACAATCAAGTAAAACACAAAACAAAACAAAGCAAAACAAACAAACAAAAATCTAAGATGAAATCGCTAGTATTCGGGGCAGTTTTCTTCAGGAAAAAAACTATAGATGCCTTTGACAAGCCTATGGCTCCTTTTCAGAGCTCCTTTGACAGTCTTCTTTTCTCATATTTTGTTTCCATTCTTTGTCTTTTTTCACAAGTCTCAGTGTGCAGGATTTTACCAAAGAAGCTTTAACCTCCTAGTATGTTATGAGATGTTCTTTCCCAGCAACCCTCTGCAAGAAGCTTTGTGAGACAACTTTAATTACTTAAGTTACTTGATGACAGACATATCCTGTTAAATGATTCCAGATCATGTCTCAGTTTAAACACACTCAGGAGGTCAATCAACAAAGGTGAGAAGATGGACTCCAGGAGGAGGTCTTGATCTTGCTTTCATCACCACAAAACTTAAAGCCTTCACAGACACTCCTGGGAAAGGTTCTCAACCACCACTTCTTCAAATGATTCCCTACATAACAGACAAATATCGTGAGCCAAACACTTGTTCTTTGGCGAGGAATCAAATTTTGTATTAAGAAAATAGATTTGTAATATGCAAAAATTTGATCAAGAGATGCCTTTTAAAATGTCGGTCAATTTTATTTTCAAAAGTCTTATGATCAAAGGAACACCTTCAGTCTTAAAGACATATGAGGGGGTGTGCCCCATGATGATGTGTAGGGTGGTACATTTTGTGAGAGTAGGTGGATGTGGCCCTGCCCTTAGAGAAATAAGAGGTTACTCAGAGAATAGTCATCAAATGACAGCTCAAAGGAACAAATGATTACACACATAAAACAAAGACAGGCAAAATATAAGTTCGGGGAAGGTATATTTTCAGATATCGAGTATAAAGAGCTAAAGGTTTCAATTTCTTCTCAAATATATGTATATGATCATTTTTCCTCTTGAATGTAGAAAAATATGTTGAACAATTTAAAAACATATTACAGTCAAGAAAGGAGCTCCTCCATACAAAATATTTCAGGAAAGGTGAAGAATAGGGCAGGAAATTTTAAGTTGTTCTTGGTTAGAGAAGGAAGTTTTTTTTTTAATTTGACCTTGAGAACACAGGCAAAGAAACACAAACAAATAAGATGCTATCAACTTAAAATTCTTCTGTACTACAAAGGGAATAGTCACATAAACAGACAACCTAAAGATGAAAGAAAATATCTGAAAAAGATTGATATCCAAAACATGTTTGGAAGTAAAACAACTCAGTAACAATAATACAAACAATTGAATAAAAATAGGTAAAGATCACGAATACGCATTATCAAAAAAGGCTTAGAAATGTGTAAAGGTTATATGGAAAGTTCTGAACATCGGAAATCATCAAGGCAATGCAAATCAAGACCACGAAGGGCTGCCCCATCATTTATTTTAAACTAGATATTATCTGAATTACCAAAGGTACAAATATTAGAGAGCATGGAGGAAGTTTTTGCACACTGTTGGTGAAAACATACATAAATACACAGATTATCAAAAAATTACAAAAGATTTTTTTAAGAAGTTCAACTACTTCTTGTGGTTTGTGGATTGTACTTTGTGTATTCTGATCTTCTAGGCTAACACCTACTTATCAGAGAATGCATACCATGTGTGTTCTTTTGTGATTGAGTTATCTCACTCAGTATGATAATCTCCAGGTCCATCCATTTCCATGGTATGCATTCTCTGATAAGTGGATATTAGCCTAGAAGATCGGAATACACAAAGTACAATCCACAAACCACAAGAAACTCAAAAGAAGGAAGACCAAAGTGTGGATATGTCGTTGTTTCTTTTAGGGGAACAAAATACCCATGGAAGGATTTTCAGAGACACACTATGGAGCAGAGAGTGAAGGAAGGACAATCCAGAGACTGCTCTACCTGGGAATTTTTCCCATATTCAGTCATCAAATCCAGACACTATTGTGGATGCCAGCAAGTGCTAGCTGACAGGAGCCTGATATAGCTGTCTCCTGAAAGGTTCTGACAGTACCCAACTAATACAGAAGTAGAGGCTCACAGTCATCCATTGGACTAAGTACAGGGTCCCCAATGAAGGAGTTAGAGAAAGGACCCAAGGAGCTGAAGCGTTTGCAGCCCCTTAGCACTAACAACAATATGAACTAACTAGTACCCTCAGTGCTCCTGGGGACTAAAACTCCAACCAAAGAGGGGACACTATGGGAAGACTTATGTCTCCAGCAGCATGTGTATAGCAGAGGATGGCCAAATAGGTCATCAATGGGAGGAGAGGACCTTGGCCCTGTGAAGGTTCTATGCCCCAGTGTAGGGGAATGCCAGGGCCAGGAAGTGGGAGAGGGTGGGGTGGTGAGCAGGGGGGATGGGGGAGGGAACAGGGGATTGTTTTAGTTTTTATTTTATTTTATTTTATTTTCTTATTTTATTTTCTTTTTCTTTTTTCTTTTGGAGGGGAACCTGGGAAAGGAGATATTGTAAATAAAGAAAACATCTAAAAAAAAAAAAAAGAAGAAGAAGAAGAAGTTCAACTACCTTATAATCCAAGGTGCATTCTATTCAAATGGAGTAAAACTGGGGAAACTTATTTCAAATTGACCTGGAAATACCCTTCCTGTTGCCTGGCTTTTCTAGTCTAAAAGGTACCCTGTAGGCTTTTGAGGTAGAAAGAACCATCAGTATTTTTACTCAGGCCTGAATCCTACATTCTACAACACCAACCTGTCAGGCAAGATATGCCTACGGATACAATATTGGCACAACTGCTATGGAGGACTCATTTTCTGATCATATTTCTTGCCTGTTTAGCCGGTAGGAATTTCACTTGTAGAACTGTAATCCTGCTCAAAAGCCCATGGTTATGGTGGTTATAGGCCCTAGGAGAGAACCTGCTGATGTGGTTTTGCTCTGTGGTCATGCTGTCAAATTGCCTTTTAAATGTTTGTTTAGACATATAGATTGGGATGCTCTTAGCCTTGGTCAGAAAAGGTTCCTTTATCAGTGGAGAATGGTCAGTTCAGAGGCATACAATCAGTCAAACTGCTGAGAATAAGAGACCAAGTACCCAGTACTGAATATCATATCTTTTTCACCGTCCCACTTTCCAAGTCTCAGAGCACATCTCAGAAGAGTTGGTAGAAAGAACGTAAGAGCTGAAGAATGGGAAGGAATCATGTGGAATGTTGTTTTCTGCATATGACACGTTATTGGTATTTGTGGTTTCACAGGCCCCCTAGTTACCTGTACAGAATCCAGCAAGCTTAAATCTAGCATAGATGGGGGAGGTGCTCTTCAGGCCTCACCTCTTATGGAAGAATTACTGGCAGCTGATACCTGTGGGGGGAAGGGACAACTGTTCTGTTTTGAGGGTGTTCCAACTTCAAAATTTCTAATACTCTAGAGAATGGCTAGCCACATACCCTTTCATGTATGGGTAAAATTAATCAGAGTTTTCAGGTTAATAAAAAAGAAAAAAAGGAAAGTCATGAAGTTGGTAGGAAGGCACGCTACTGGGCATGCCAAACAACATAGAAAACAGTAAGGAGTTTGTGAATATGAACATATTTAATTGCATACATGCATGTAATGCTTGTGGATAAAGAATTATTTTAATACAAATAATTTTAGAATTAAAATCTGTATAAAGATTTGTAATCCTAGTTTAATCTCCTCACTGTTCATTAAAGTTCAGTGAAATCAACCTGACTGTATATAAATGGATAAATGGATAAGAAAATGCAGTATAAATGCTTAAAGGATACTGTTCATCCATGAAAAAGAATGAAATCTTGTCATTTTTGACAACATGGATGAGCCCAGAGGACATTGTTTTAAGTGAACAGGCCAGAAACACAAGTATTGTCATATGGCACTGCTTATCTATGAAATCCCAAAGATTTATTTTACAGAAGCAAACAGTAAGAGAGTAGGTACAAAATGTTGTGGAGTTTAGAGAAAATGGATGGGGAGTTGGCTGCTGCCAGAATGCCAAATTATATTTAGGATGAAGAAATTCAAGAGTTCTACTTCATAGCATAGTAACTGCAGCTGGAGGTGATTTTTTTTTTTTGTCCTAAAAAGAATATATTAAGGAAGGGTTACTAACTCTGCTTTTATCACAAAATGACAAATATGTGAGGTATTTATTCACTAATGAGCTAGATTTAGCCATTCTACATGTATATATTTACTAGAAATGTGGTACCCATGAAAATACATAGTATTTATTTTCAGTTACCAAAAACAAAAAAATAATTAAATACTAGTGAAAACAAAAAAGAAAGAAAAAAGGTCACAGGTATCATCATTTAATGATGTAGTAAGTTACTCATTATCATATTGGAAATAGGATCATGCTTGGTGACCAATAGTTTTATGGGATACTTTCTTTTGTACACATAAAAACTACAGTTTTTCTGATTCATACCTTCAGAGTATAAATAGTGAAAACAACTAGTATAATTAAAGATGTGGTTTTGTAACTGCTATTATAAAATTTCTCTAAAGATTTTAAAACAGGGATAATCTCAGTATGATTTAAGGGTTGTTTATAACGTTTTGCATAGTACAGCTACTAAAGTTTGCTCCAAAATAGTCATCTCCTTAGGATCCACAAAGAACTGGAGATATGCTTCATAGAAAGATAAAAGATTTGTTTAGAAGCATTTTATCACATAAACACTGTTAAGTGTCAGCATAGATTAGTCCCAGATAATATTCACGGAACTTTGTACCATAAGGAGTTCCTCTAATAAATACATTTTCCATTATTTTAAAACTTCTATTATTTTATTTAATCTTTGGAAATCCATATATGAGCACTGTATTTACATCATACACCTTGCCTTGCCTCCTTCCAATTCTCTCCGGTGTCCTCGGTTACTCCCTCTCAAAGGCCTCTTCTGCTTTAATTATTATTGTTTTACAGACAAATATATGTATGTTCATATATATATATAAATACATTAGTTTAAATATCTTGTGGGTCAATTTAATGTTTTTTTTTGTGTGTGTGTGTGTAATGCTGAACTTGGTACTCAATCACTTGTCAGCAGGCTAGTTCTTGAAATGAATTGACATTCCCTCTCCCAGCAACCATTAATTACTAGTATAGCTACTTGTCTATGTACAGAGCTTTGTGGGATCTTCCCCATCCACATTATTATGTCGGCTGATGTTGCCATTTTCAGGTCTTGTCTACTGTTGTGTGATAAACATATTACTGAGATATCATGAGTGTAGCTTCCTCATCATATATAGGGAACACAGTCTTGCAGCAGATATCCTGGTCCTATGGCTCTTATAATTTTTCCATTCTCTCTTTTTTTGGTGTTCCTTGGTCCTTTTGGAACATTGCATATAAATACATCAGATGAGGACCACTCTCTCACTGTCAGCAATTCTCTGCATTTTTGATGAGCTGTGCAGTTCTGTAATTGTTTCTATCCTACAACAAGAAACTCGTAGGATGGAGGGAGAAATGTGGGCATAGGGATAAGTGTTTTGAATAAAGTTTAAGATGATACTGGTTTGGAGCAAGGACAGTAGTAGGTTCCTTTCTGGGATCATTGGACTTATCAGCCATAGTAATAGGCTAGATTTAGCTTCTCAGTCTTGCATTCCTTCTCACTGAGAGGGCTTTAAGTACAATTAGATAATTGTGCTTACCCATAAGATATCAGTATCATTATTGTACTTCTTGGAATATTTTGCCTTTCTGGCTATTTTTTGTGGTTACAGTTGATTATGACTATTGACTGCTACTCTTTTGGTAGCTTGTATAGCTCCTGGAACTATGAACACTCATCCTCAGGAAGTAGTCTTCTAGGGCAGTTCCAACTTGATTTCTTCAAGTCTTTTGTCCAATGTGTGTGGTGACCTCAACAGTAGGGTCTTACTTTCAATTTCTGCTAGGCCACCAAGGGCCATGACTTTAGTTTTAGATGCTACTAACCAACAACAATTTAACTATTGTCATCATAAGGAGTATAAACTCATGTCTGTCTGTGTGTGTGTGTATACACCCACACATGCAAGTATAAATGAATAGAATATGATTTCATATGGCATTTTCAAATATACCTTGAGTAACTTCTCTCTCCCTCCATATTCTTCCCCCTTTCTTCTCCCCAACTCCTACCTCTTGTTTTTCATGCTGCCCGTTTGTATAGAAATTTTCTAGTTACTCTGCTTTGTCCAGTCTAGCTCATCAATAGAAAGCACCTGGTAATAGTTCAAATGCCCTGGCTTGAGTCACAATATTTAAACATTCCTTTGCCTTAATTTTGATAATGCAGTAACAAATATAGATTTCCATGCCCAAATGAACAGTGATATTCAGTACGTAACTCCTAGACCTTAGCTATAGATGAATGCTGCTGCTCTTCTTTAAACATGTAAAAACAAAACAAAACAAAACAAAACAATCAAAAATCCATAAAATACATGTAATTCTGGGTATAAAGATACATATAAAGCTTTTATGAACTTTTCTCATCTTGGCTGACAGCATTACCCCCAAAGCCCAATAGTACCAGACAAAAACCCTAAAACAGGAGTAAGGAGTCCTCTTCTGTATTATTAGCCAAGGATGTCCAAAAGATTCCCCAAATATACAGTCTATTGCAGTTGTTCTTGGTACCTGCAGTGGTCCAGTGGTCACTGAGGTGGAAGGTAAGTCCTTATGTCTGAAGATACCATGCCCTTCAGAAGCAGAGCCTGGACAGAGACTCCTGGGCTTAAACTGACCTGAACAATCCCCCCGTGGGGACTAACTCCCATGACACCAGAAGGCCTCATGCGAGTTTCCAAAGTAGGAAAACAATCCTCTCAAGCTACGGAGTCTATAATTATTACTTAAAAGTATGTTTTACATCTTCATGAAAAATTATGTCTTTGATGAGTTGGGTTTCTAAAAGGCACTTGAGTTCTCCCAAGTGTGCCCTACATTTAAGCATCAAAAATCTTTGCAAGGTAAAGACATTGGTACAACTGATGCACATCAGTTTGACTGATGTTAAAGTGTAAAAGCACGGAGACCCAACACACTCACATCTATTGGCTCTAAAATTTTCCTAATGCACTAACATGATGTATTGTTTTTATAAACCTTATAACACACTAGAGAAAACTGTCATTCAAACCCTAACACTTGACTTCCCCTGTCTTAACTACTCTAGTCCTAGACAGTCATTTCAGGTATATCTGGTTTCCTGAGAAAGAGGTTTGAAATTTAGATTTATGATCCTACCACAGACTTTTTCTTTTTTCTTTCTTTCTTTTCTTTTT
>NW_022196894.1:39584486-39630171 GCF_008632895.1 Mastomys coucha | reverse complement strand
GTCATACATCTTCTTTGGGATCTGGGAATCTGTGGTTTTTTGGTAAGTTCCTCCAGGGTATTGTGTTTCAATATACAGATGATTGCATTTAAGAACCGCTGTTGTGGAGCAGTCCTGAAAGCAAATTTAGAGATGAAAAAGATATGTGTTTTATTAAAAATGAATAGAACATGTTGTGTTTCAGCTTCACTGGGGATTACTAGCTTGATCTGTGTCGGTAGGCCCCCAAAGTGTTAGGTTTGAAAAGTTATTTTAAATTAAAGGAACTGGAAATCATCCTTCCATGGAAATAAGTTTGAGTCTAAGAACATCCATAAAACCCAATTAGCAAACAGTGCAGCAAATGGCAATGTTGCACAGTCCCTCCTCGGCTATGGTCCAGGCCCTACTCATAAAATGTTCTCTATACGTGAGGAATTCTAGAAATACAATATTTTATCTTTTGGTTCTTAGAAACACTCTACTTTATTAAAGATGTTGGACTCTTGACTGTGTTAGGCAGGCACAAAGAATCAAATACTGAATAAAGAAGAAAGAAACTAGTCTTCATGAAATAAAGTGTCATAAATAATATGCTGGGCACTTAGGGAAACACTGATGTAGGATATCTGATTTTGATAGGGCATTGTGTATATGTGTGAAGAGAAGGCGTAGAAAAAATGTTCAAGAGTATAAGAAGACTGGAGAAAATATTTCTTCTATTATCTATTTATCATTTATCTATCATATCTATCTATCTATCTATCTATTTATCATCTATCTGGTTTTTACTTATTTTTAAATTTTGAGTAGGGGTTTACTATACTTCAAAAGCTAGCCCCAAACTTCCAGAGTCAAGTTTTTCTCCTTCCTGAGCTCCCTAGCAGCAAACATTATAGATAAGCATCTCTATTCTTGAATGTAATATCTTTTGAACCAATGAGAATCAAACAGGGGTGATGTGGATTTCATTCATTGTTGGTTATCACTCTTAGTAGAAATGACTGAGTTTCACACCAGACCTAATGGCCTATTGATGTCTACTTTGCATACTTTAACAACAAATTACTTTTAATGAGTTTATGTTTTATGCTAGGCACAGTGCAATCTGTTGAAAAGTTAGAAAGAACATTCAATGACAATTGTGGACATAGTAAGAGATGTTTGTGAGCAGAACTCATGTAGTGATGTCAGAGTAAAAGTCTGCCCATGAGTTTCTGCATATCTGTAGCTACATAAAATGCAACATATATTTATACCAGCATTATTTACTTCCAGCATCCAAATTATACTGAGGCAGCTGTGGCTAGGATCTTGATAGGCACTGACAGTTGGCGTAGGAAACTGTTTGTGACTTCTGTTAATAGGATGTTTAAATTGCAACAATAAAATGGAAGGCAGAATGATTACCTCTTTAAGGAGCTGCCCCAAATTTCAGAGTGAAGAGGCAAAATATTGGTCCCATCACCCAGCTTTGGCAGCAACTTTTGGTAGAAAGTCTGTTCAGTTCAAATGACTGCATGCTTAGTACATGGAGGAACAGGCTGTGGTTTTATAATATATATTTAGGTAAAGTTTTGAGTGACCCTGAAGAAAATTTTAAATTGTGGGAACAGAAGAGAATATTTGAAAAAAAATAAATGCCTGAAAAGGTGTTATAGCAAAGAATCTGGTTGGCAAGTGAGCACATACAGGGTCTGTAAAGAGATGGACTTGAATCTGTGTATATCAGTCCCAAATTTATGGTTGGAGATATTAGAATCTAAGTTTGCTTATTTTTAAATTAGCGATGTTTACAGTTTTCCCCTAATAGAACAGAGTTCTTAGTATAGTGTCTTCATTCAAATAATAAATTATGGCAGCAATTATCGTATTTAACTGGCACCATCTTTATGTTTTAGTGAACAGCCAACATTTCTGCATATAAGGCCCAGAAGGCATTGGCAGAAATTGCATGGGAAAATATCATAGTAATAAAAACAACAATAAGAAATATAAATAGTGAAATCTAGAGCACATTTGATGAAGAACACATAGGGACACATCTGTGGTGAAGAGAAAAAATGAGAAAAAATAAGTTGTAGTGCCTGAGCTGATGAACCAGCTGCCACCTAGGACTCTAAGCACCTTGTTTTTAATACTGAGAAAGGAACTGTGGTCTCCAGGTATTCTAGGCAATACATCAACCAATGAACTATATAAATATTCTTTTAGTGTGCATGAGAGCCATTCTGTATGGAGTTGTATGATGCCATTTTTGGCAAAAACAAAAAAAAAATGCAGGATAATCTGGAAGTCATTATGAAACTAGGTTTCACTGAGGAGTATAAGACTGTTAAAAAAAAAACAAAACAAACAAACTAACAAAAAAAGACCAAAAAAACCCTCTTCTTTCTAAAAATCTTACCCAAATTCTATCATCAGCCAAGAGCAGCATTTATTGAATGTCTTTCAAGAAACTTAAATTTTACCAAAATATTTTACTCCCATTACCTCCAGCTCACAGATGAGAACAAAGAGATTAGTAAATTGATAGATCTAAGTGAATGGAAGGCAAACCACAGGGTTTCATAGCTATGCTAAACTGAATCTCACTCAGGCAGAGTGGAAATGTGTTTTCAGGGTAGAGATACAATCTCTAAGCAGCCAGACAGAGTAAGAAAGAAAGAGGTGGTCAATAATAACCCAGATACCTTGAAATGAAATAATGAGTGTCTTTTTTTAAAAATATCAAACTTGGACCAGCAAGATGGTTCAGTGAGTAAAGGTACTTGCCCTGCAAGCCAGATGGGCTTAAATGCTTCCATTTGCCCTCTCTCACACATACATACAATAAAATAAAGGTATTAAAAATATCAAATATTGAGTAATTTTGTTTATGTTTATTATATACTAACATTGCATATTTGTGGGATACTGTGTTACAGGCATCTATCTATAGGTGAATAAAGATTATAATAATATAGTTATAAAGATAGGATACTTGGAAGTCTTAGAAGACTAGAGAAGCCTGAGGTAAATAAAAACTTGTATATTTGAACAGACTTTTAGTTTTTGAAACTTTCTTTTCTTCCTTTTAGTCATTCACATTTTAAAGGCTACCATATGTTAAACATATAACCTTGTAATAGGCTAATCTATCTATCTATCTATCTATCTATCTATCTATCTATCTATCTATCTATCTATCTATCTATCTATGGTAGTTTGAATATTATTGGCCCATGGGAAGTGGCATTTTAATGAGGTGTGACCTTGTTGGAGTAGGTCTGGCCATACTAAAGGAAGTGTGTCACTGTGTAGGGGAATGGGCATTGAGGTTCTCTGCTCAATCTCTGCCCAGTGTGGAAGAGACCCTTCTCCTAGCTGCCTGAGAAAGAGTCTTCTCCTAGAAGCCTTCAGATCAAGATGTAGAGCTCCTTCTTCCAAACCATGTCTGCCTGTAGCTGCCATGCTTCCTGTCATGATGATAATGAACTGGACCTCTTAAGTAGAAGCCAACCCAAAGTAAATACTTTCTTTTATAACAGTTGCCTTGGTCATGGCATCTCTTCAAAGCAATAAACCTCTAACTAAGATACTATCTATAATCTCTCTCTCTCTCTATTTCTTTCTCTCTCTCATCTATAAATCTATCTACCATCTATCTATCTTCTATCTCATAATCTAATAATCTTTATTCACTTAAATCTTTGGTTTTTAATTTTTATCTATTTCTTTATTTCCTAATAATTATTAGTGTGAGTTTATGCATGTGAGGTTGTATATGCTATAGTACTCCTGGAAGTCAGAAGACAGCTTCCAGGAGTCAGTTTTATCCTTCCACCATGTGGATCCTGGAGGTTCAACTCAAGTTGTCAGGTTTGGCAGCATGTGACTTAATCTATTGAACAATATCTCCAGTCCTTATCTATCTTTAGTCTATCAAATATATTACAGTGTCATATATCTTGTATTTGTTAAGCCAGGAAAGCATGTCATTACTTCATATTTGGTATAATAACTTTCAACTAACAAAGTAATTTATAAGATTACTGCCTAAGGCCACAATACAGGAGAACATATATATTCTCATTTGTTAGTAGAGTCTTAATCACCTTCACTAATAATATGTCTGAAGGTTTCCAGTGTGGATTATCTGATCTCCTGATATTTTTTCCCCACACATTAGGGAATTTGAGTCTTCATAGCAACAAAAGTAAAATCCTGAGACAATGTACCAAGGAATCAAACATGAGAGGACATGGTTTTCAAACTTACACTAAAGTTTGAGCATTCACCTATCTTTCTATTTACCAGTCAACAGCTCTCTCTCTCTCTCTCTCTCTCTCTCTCTCTCTCTTTCTCTCTCTCTCTCTCTCACACACACACACATGCACACACACACGCATGCACGCACACACGCACACACATATGCACACATGCACACACACATACATATTATTTGCTTCATATGTTTTAGAATCCCCACATTTATGTTAAAATGCACCATAGATTTGAAATCTGCCATGCTAAGTGGACACTTTAAAATATGTCCAAAAATTACCTTTTCCAACTTCCTATGATGCCTCCAAAATGCTGTACATGGTTCTCTGTTAACAAGTGGTGTACCAGACAAAAACATCGATCACAGTTGGCTCCTTGCTTAGCTTTTCTCAGCTCAAATGAGAGTCCCATGCTTCCCAGGGTGTTATTGGACAAGCTGCTGCTCCTTTCAATCTTAGTATCTTCTTTCTGAACCTCTAGTTTGTTCATATAAACAAGAGCTGAACTACCTTATGTGTACTATTCAGTTCCTCTGTGACTATGCCCAATGTAGTATACCAATGTACTGAAATCAAACTCAATGACTATCACTAAGAAACAATATTTAATAACTTCCTGGCACACTTCAACACTCTTGCTGATCCCTTAGATTTGCCTGTATTGGGTCTTGCTTGTCCCTTCACAAGCAATGATAACTTGTCTCTGATTGCACCTTTCTATTGTTCTCAATCCATGGCCCAGAGAGTGATGACAACATTGGAAATTTTTTATTAGCTCTTCTCTCTTTAAGATTTCTTTTTTCCTACAAAGAGCACAATGCATAATCATTTATATTAGCCAATCTTTTTCTTGTGCTACCACTGTGTTTTCTTCCTATTTTTAACACTAAATTTCATAATTGAACAAGTTATATTGACAAGTATCATTTTCTAAAAACTAAAAATAATAGAATGTTTTAGGTTGCAGTAATGGGATTAAACCTAGACTTCCACGTATGCTAGGCAAATAATCTTCCTCTGAGTTGTCCCCTAAGCCTCTTTTTTTTAGGTCTTTCTTATTTTGAGACAAGGTGTCCCTCAATTTCTCATGTAAGCTGTAAAACCTACTTTGCAACCAAGGTAGGCTTCAACTTCTTCAATGTGTTGAGTTTTTGGGAATATGTACCTGGACCATCAAGCCAGTCTGAGAGTGTGGTAAATATGGAGGAATCTGTGATGGTTTGTATATGCTTGGCCCAGGGAGTGGCACTTTTAAAATGGAGTAGGTGTGGCCCTGTTGGAGTAGGTGTGTTACTGTGGGTGTGGGCTTTAAGACCCTCGTCCTAGCTGCTTGGAAGTAGTGTGCTAGCAGCCTTCAGATGAAGCTGTAGAATTCTCAGGTCCTCCTCTACCATACCTGCCTGGATGCTGCCATGTTCCTGCCTTGATGGTAATGGACTGAACCTCTGAACTTGTAAGACAGCCCCTTATAAGAGTTACCTTGGTCATGGTATCTGTTCACAGCAGTAAAACCCTAAGACAGAATCCACCCTACTTTTATCTTATATTTTTCCTGTATTACTGACATCCTGCTGCTTTTCAACCCAGAAGAGTTTTGGAAACACTTATAGAATCCTCTCCATTGTTAATACCAACATTAATGCTAGTAGGCATGTGGATGGCCGGTCACTTTGGCATTTGATATGTCATTACTCTGAGTGTGACACTGCTGCTCTGAAATTTATAATTTATTCCATAAGGGAAGTCAATACTTATTCAACCTCTGTGATTTTTTTTTTCATTTTCCCCTTAAACACACTGTCCATCAAAAGGTTCTTTAAATTCACTAAAGAATGTTGTCCCTTGACATGTGGAGCTTCAGTTGGTTCCTCACAGATTGAGCTCTATGATTGAGAATTGTATCTAGCAGTTCATTTGAGAAACAAGATGAGTTCCTGTTGTTTGGAGACTTCTCAAGACTTTTGCTTGGCTGACTAATAAGCCCTGGTTGATTAATATTTTCCCATGTTCCCAACAAAAGATCCATTGATGTTGAAGTTTATTTAGACAGTTTTGTTTTACTCTCCTCAGCTTTTACTATGTTTCATTCTCAGAATATATTTATCCTGAATTTCCAATAATATATTTTAAATGTCCCCAGATTTTTGTTGTTTATTTAATTTTTCGTATTTCCCTTTAATGTTTTTTCTCAAATCCAACAGTTTGGCACAATTTCCTTTCCTGGAGTTTACTATCTGGGTGAGAGGTTTCTTCACCTCCTCCTCACCCCCTTTTTGTGAATTCTGTGACTTTTTATTTTTCTAGCACATTTAAACATAGCTCTGGTTCAAAGCCAGGGATCATTTCCAGACATTTCCCTTTCACGTTCATTCTAAACACCTGCTGCAGTCTATAGCCACCAGTCTTCTCTGCAGATCTTGTCATTTCTTTCTCTTCTCCTCATTTGAGTGTTTAGATACTTTATGTAGAGGACTCGTTGTCCTTTATTCACACAGGTGCTCTGTGTGCCTCCATGTTTCAAGATCAAGTCATTGCTCTGGAGAGGTGATGTAAATCGCATCCCTTGAGGCCACATTTTGCTAAGTGAGCATTTATACACATACAGGTTTGGAGTTCACTATGTTCTCTGAGGTGTTCAGTCTCTTTTCATTTATACTTTCTGTATCGGAGGCTTTAACTCTCTGTTATGCATGTTTAGGTATTCTGCAGGCTGCACAAATTACACTCTATCTAGTGCCTTTTCTCCTTAATACCACCTAGCTTTAAAAACAGCTTTTCCAACCAATGCTTAACAGATGTTGAACGTGGTGCAGTGCTTTAAAGCATTCTAATTATCTGTTGTCATTGTTTAGCAGTAAATGAATGTTCAAGCAATTTTATGCACTGTAGTGGCAGAGAAGTGTTTGAGAGACAATCATTTTCTAGTCCTTTCTTATGTCCTACCCAGGGCTATCACATACTGTTGAAATTTTGGGGAGTTGGGGTGAAGACAAGGAAGAGAGAAGAAGAAGGAGAAAAACTCTCTCTAGTTTCTCCTTTTGAAAAGGTAATGATTTTTTCCTCCTGGAAGGAAATCAAAGGCTGCATGAAATGTCTGCCCCTTTAAAAAATTGAAGCTGATTTTTTTAATGCCAGGCACTTTTATCCTTGTAGCTTAAAGGCAAGGAATGAATGAAATGTGAGAAATGAAGGACATGTGACAGCATCAAAGAAGCCAAGCCAAAGAGGGGAGTATGTGTCTGGCTATGTCAGGCCAGGGTGGGCCATTTTAGGTAGGCCATTAAGGCAATCTGGCTGCTAGATGAAGTCTTTATAAAAGGGCAGAAAAGATGTATGAAGTCTTTTTGATGCTTCAAAGAAACCTCCTTCTTATGCCCCCTCCCTTGTCATTCCATCATCTTGTCCTAACCAATGCCATCTCACTTACCACAACCATCGGCAGAAATGTTTTATGTTTTAGGGACATTTAGATCTCTGCTTAATCTCTGTCTTGAGAGATACTGGGGCATTTTTACTCTCTGCCACGTAGGGGGGAAATGGGATCTGGTTGGGAGGAATTGGTAGAAGTCTCTAGGACATTTTGAGAGGCAGTGGTTAATCAGAGTAGAATTAATCAACTCCTATTTACCCAATCAAGATAAGGATTATTTCTTGAATAGACTTAATTACCTCACATTGGCACCATTAGGGCTTCATGACAAATCCCTCATTTTATAATGAGGAGAGTAATCTTCAAGGACTCACAATTAGTTCAATGAAATTAGAGGCCTGTGATCCATTTTTCTACTCTGCTTCTTGCACTATATAATCTCTTGCTTTACTTATACCGGACCTAAATTACCATCTCCACATATGCTTTCCTCCCCTTGCCATTTCAGCTCATCCCTCTGTCTATAAAAAAAACAAAAGCATTTGACCAGCAGCATTTGTATTGGTTGCATGTATCTCAGAGTGTGTATGTCAATGGCTTTGAGCCGTACAGAATGGTTTTCAGGAGTCTTTTGGCTAGTGATAGTGAAGGAAAATAAGAAAAACATGATGTGTAATTAATGAATAGGTACTCTAGAATATTAAAAGCCACCGCAGAGGGCATATCATGCTCCTAATTATGACCTCACTTCTGTTAATGGCTTATCTCAATTGACTGTGCATTCTTTTTGTGCTGTAGGTGTACATCAATTGCTTTAACAACTTTTTCTTTCCTCATGTATTTGGTATGGAAATAGTAAGAAGCTAGCTTAGTTAAGGGTCTTAGTAGAAAGGAAAGCAAGTTAGGCTGGATGGAGAGGAAGGCACAGATCTCTGGGACTCAAGCCCTAGTGGTCAGTATTCACCTCTCAAACTTCAAGCTGACACACAGGGATATGGCCCCTCAAAAATAGGAAATGTGAAGATACTAGATTCTGTGACTTTGAAATGACCCGTTTAAGTAAGTAGAGAAAGAAAAAGAAAACAATAAAACTAGATCTTGTCCTTCCTTCTTTGCCTGGTATACACTTTCCACACTCTTCCTTCATTGCAGTGGACTTTCCACAATTTAAAATGTCAACAGTGCATTTCTTTTTCCAAAGTATCAAAACCTCCAGGAACATGAAGGATTTGTATTCTCTTCATTCCTTAGCTTCAGTGTGAAAACTTCCTTCCGAGGTATTCTGTATTCAGCTGTCAGATGACTTCCTTCTAACTTTTCCGAGGCATCTTTCCTATCCTGGTACAGAGTTCTTCTGAATGCCCACACATAGAGTGCATGGTAGCTAGCCAGATCGTTTGACATAGTTCTCAAAGGCATACTCATAACTTGACATCCAGTTTTCCATGAAAATCACCCTGACACACACACAAAAAAAGGATTTTGGCATTCCTTGTGGATCTCAGTGAAGTATAATAGCTCCATGTCCTTAAGTGCCCTGTCTTCTTAAGCCCTGTGAGTAGGACTTCTCTGCCTCATTACCTCATTCTGCTGTGACATTTTTTGCACGATGAAGAGGAGACATGGAAAAGCTCTTGAGTCAAAAAGACTGGATACCTGTCAGGTTTATATCCTTCCTGGCAAACTCTCCAGGAGCAGTTAGATATAAAACATCTCAATTGATTAGTGATCTAATATCATAGCCAACAACATATTTGGGGAGGCTTAGAATCTGTGAGCTTTCAAGGAGCCCCAGGGGACCCATTGTCCTGTTAATTCTCAATGCTTTTTCTTTCCTTGGCTTAAAAGACCCTTGGGATTCAAACTGATTTTCACAGCAGCTGCCAAAACTTCTCTATCCAATGACTTTAAAAGTCTGTCTCTAGTTTGCCTGCATGGCCTGAAACAGTCTCTTTATCAGTTCCCAAGTCCTTTGTTAGCCCTGATAGATGCTCATAAACCACTTTTACTCCAATTTAAGGATACGTGGCAAATCTTCCTAGGAAATATGGGGATAAAAAGAAAATTGTGATGAGTTCACTCAGTCAACAGGAGCATTTAGTATATGTTTTGTGTAAGAATTGAACTGTAAATGGGAACAATGCCTTCTCTTTAGAGATTTCCATTCTAATGGGAGATATGTGTGTGTGTGTGTGTGTGTGTGTGTGTGTGTGTGTGTATGTGTATTCCAACAGATGCTGTGGTAGAGAACAGTGAGGGCAGAGGCAAAAGTATAGAGGATAGGTCTTCTAATATTTAAAGCTCAATTTTCTCTCCAGAGATACATAACAAATTTTCAAATTCTCCTTTTCAAGGTCATTGATTGTATTTTATTCATTAATTCAATAACTGTTTCTGAGCTTTCTTGCCTACCATGTATCAATTTTATCTTAGTTTCTGGATATATGAAATGACTACTAACAAATCCTTTGGCTTTTATTCTAGTTTGGAAATAGATAATTAGCAGACTAGCATACTTAGAGATCATGGTAAGCACTATGAACAAAAATAGATGAAGAAAACGTGTAGCCAGGGCAGGTGTTTCTGACAAGGTGGCATTTTAATACAAGCCTAAATAAAGTAAGATAAGAAAGCTAAAAGGTAGCCCAAATGAAGAGTGTTCGAAGCATATGGCAGAGCAGAGGCAACATCTCTGAGATGAAAAGTATGTTGTCATTTTGAGGATCTGCTGTATAGACATAATGAAGCCTATCAATTAAGCACAGTGGGAGTATTTACACCATAGAAATTGGCAAATGCTATAAGCAACGGCTTTGTTCTTGGATCTGGGTGACATTCAGGAAATACTGTTGTAATGCTACGCATCCCAGAGAAAAAGCCTGTCCCTTAGGCCTCTAAAAGCCACGCTAGCTAGCTTAGTTCCAGAGAAGATTAGAAAATGGATTACAAAAATAGAAAATGGAGAGCCACACAGAACCTTAGCCTTATGACTACAGCACCCAGGAACTTTCAAAGCTGTGTGGGTCCAGAACAGGCAGCACCCATAGAGAAAATACAGTTCATTACAAAGATTTTAATGCTATAAATTATTATTGAAGAGTTGGGACCCTATTTTCTAAATAATGTACAACTACAGCTTCCCTTTGCTGCTTGATTGCAGCATGTACTATGTATAAGCTAAGTAAAGAGAGACTGGCAAACACAGATAACAAAGAGACACTAGACAGAAAGAGGAAATAATGGTATAGTGTGAAAATACTGAGGAATATTTTTAAATAAAATATTTTAAACCATACTCCGGAAGACCCAACAAGTAGCTGAAAAAGTCAGATGCAGATATTTGCACCCAACCAATGGACAGAAGCAGCTGACCCCTGTTGTTGACTTAGGGAAGGCTGAAAGAAGCTGAGGAGAAGGGTGACCCTGTAGGAGGACCAGCAGTCTCAACTAATTTGGCCCTGAGGTCTCTCAAACACTGGACCACCAACCAGGCAGCATATACCAGCTGATATGAGGCCCCCAACACACATGCAGTAGAAGAGTGTCAGGTCTGTGTTCATTCAGAGATGATGCACCTAACCCTTAAGAGACTGGAAGCCCCAGGGAGTTTAATGGTCTGATTAGGTGGGATGGGGACTAGGGGGTGGGGAAATCCACGTGGAGGTGGGGGTGAGGTGGGGAGCAGGTATGGGAAGTGGAACAGTCGGAGGGAGGAGGGAGGATGGGGGGAATAAAATATGGACTGTAAAAAAAAAATAAAAAAAATATTTTAGTACAATGTATAATGTAATGTGATCATGGTTTCCCCTCCCCCCAACTCCTCCCAGATTCTCCTCAGCTCACCACCCATCCACTCACTTCTCAACACTTTATTTCTCTCTCTTTGAAAACAAACAGGCAAATGAAAAGGCTAAGCAAACCAAAAGAAAAATGAAAGAAAGAAAAGCACAAGAAACAGAGACATGGGGAGAGGGAGAGGTTGGGAGGGGGAAGGTGAGAGACATAGGTGTCCCATTACTGAGAGGTAATGTAGACACAAGCTCTCATCCCAAACCAAAATGTTATCTCCAAATATTATCTGTTTGGAAAGAAAAAAAATTAGTTTTTGTGGCTGGAGTCTCACTAGGTATCTTAAACACACGTTAAGGGTAGGCCCCATGCCCTGCAGTCAATGTCCAATATAAAATAAACTTGGTAGTTTTGTAAACATTTTGTCTCATATTGCCTTGTTTGCACATTTTTTGTTGTATTGGTCTTTTGCTTGTATATTCCAATTGGATATGTGTATATATACATATATATATATTATATATATAGTACATGTATATATTTGTGTTATATATTATACAAGTATGTGTATTTACATGTTGTACATCAAACATGTCTAGTTTTATCTGTTGATATAAAAAGGTAATATTAAAAAAAAGCTGAGACAAAAGCCAGACATCAGGATGAGCCTAGGCAAGTACTAATAAAACATACTCAGATACATAATAAATTCCTGTCGTGATAGTTCCTTATAAACCTACTGATGATCTCCCTATCTCGACTCCAAATTCTGGGATAATACAACTGGCAGACTAGAGACTCAACCAGTGTATGTGATACTGTTATACTTAATTATGAATCAGGGAAAGGCAGATTAATCTTCCTTCCCTTCCTTTTTTTTTCTTTTTTTTTCTTTTCTTTCTTTTTTTTTTTTTTGGAGGTAGCCCTGAAGTAAAGCATTCAAGCTATAAGTAATTATACCCTGCTGAGTGGAGTGATGGAGTGTTACTCTCTGAAGGACTTATCAAGCCCTGGAAATGTAGCATCAACACTTAAGACATTTTTATTTTATTTTTTCAAACACACATTTCCCAGCTTGTTCCCAGAGGGAGATAAACAAACAGTGTGTAGTTGCTTTTCAATGGAAATAAACAGGACTGGCTCATTTGCTCTTTACTGCACTGGCTTCCTGATTTCCTAACCAGTGGGATACAGTAAAAATGGTGGGCATCATGAACAGCCTAAGCTCCAGGAAAAGTGACATTCTCTGCTCCTCTGAGTGAAGATTTGTAATAATGGGATTATAGTATTTTGTTAACAAGACTTCTTAGGAGCTGAAAATATTCTTTCAAATGATGTTAAAAGCAGTAGCAACCTGATATTCTTTTGGATGTATATAAGTTTCATGTTCTCCTAACTAAGACAACATATTTTTTGAAAATATTCAATAAAATAAACAAGACCAAAAAGGCTAGTTCATGTAAAAGTTAGCTATATTGTTTATTTAAAATGCAAGTTCAAAGCATCCACATCCATATCCCTTGTTTAAGGCAAATCAAATATACTATGCATGGCAAATCAAGTATAACTTGATCAAGTGGTAACAAATTCAATCTGAGGACTTCCATGGTAGAAAAAGAATCCCTCAAATTGTCCTCTGACTTCCAAGTGCCAATCTTGGCATGTACAGATACACAAATATGCATATATACAAATGAATATCAAGTAAGCAAGAAACATTTTGGAAAATGAATTTGCAGGCAGCCTGAGAGATTCTGATGAAGTAGAATAAGTGGAGGCCATTCAAAAAAATTAATAAGGGACCTACAGAAGCAGGTTAGGAAGTCAGTGAATTCCAAATATTGGATGAAGTATTTGTTGCATGAGTTGGTAGTTGGTAGGACTGAATATCTTTCTTGGAATTCTTAGATGAAATGGAGAGACACTATGTATCCTTTCGTCTCACAGCATTTGTATCAATCCAGCAATGTAGCCTGGGAAATAAGAATCAAATTTGTTCCTAGCATGTATTCTTTAACTTTAATCTGTTTTTTTCCTTTTCCTTTTTGCAATTAACCAATGACTCATGTTAAGACCTTAAAGAGACCTTTAGTACAACCATAGCAAAGACTAATACACTGGTTTCTCAAATCTCAGTAGATCTAGAATCTTATTGGGAAATACCATCTTTGAGTATATAATGAAAAGAAAAAAGGCAGTAAGAAAAGACACAGCAGCACATACATGGATGTTGCGGCATTAGTCACAATGGTTAAGTTGTACAATCAACCAACTGGAGTGTCTATTAACAAATTACGAAGGAGAAGGAGTCTCATAAAAACAATGAATATTATCCAGGTAGAAAAAGTAGAAATCATGTCTTTTACGGTGAAATGCATAAAACCTGAGGGACATTTTTTGTTTGGTGGAAGACAGACTAGCATGATGAAAATCACAGGTTATCTCTCTTACCTGAAGTTTAAAACAAATGTTGGCCCAAATATAAATATTGATTATTAGAGATAAGGATGGCTTTTATGATGGAAGACTAGAGTTGATCATTCCATATTGCATGCACATTCAATAATACCACCCTGAAACATAGTAATACTCACACTTAGTTAATCTTAACAAAAGTAACATTAAAATTGGTTTTCAAAGTCTCCATGCTTTCTGAATTTTAAAATTTTTGTGGTGATTGAATGAGTGTTAATTCTATAGAAATGATATCCAAGTACATTTCTGTTCATGTCCTCATTATTGGGGTCAAGGACTAGTCTCAACTTCTGTATCATTTTCTTAGACATTAGTAATCTGATGTATGATTTCTAGTCAATTACTTAATAGCCAGAGGCTTCACTTTTTCCATCTCTTTTTATAAGGACAAAAATATCTGCCCAAATTTCAGAACTATAAGCAAGAGCAATGAGACAACAGGACATGAGCAAATCCTCAATGTGTTTAGATTTTTTCTATTAATAGCAATGTACTAATTTTGCAAACAAAACATTAGCATGTCCTGCTGATTGTTAAGTCCATGTAAGCACATGTCATTGCGCTGAAAATGAATCCAATGATTCAGGAGAAAAACAAGAGCTTACTTGCAGGCTTTAATTGTTCCTCTTCCTAAGAGGTGGCTTGAGGACCACTTCATGCTGTACAAGTGACACCAGAGTAAAATAAGACTTGAACAGAAGCTGAACACAAGTAGATTTATCAGAAACCATGGAATGCTGGGGTATAGAGCTGATGACTTCTGATAGTCCCTACATCTCTCTACCTGATTGTTCAGCAAGCCACCCATTCCTTTCTTCCCTTTCTTACTTCCCAAGTATTTACTTTTTCATTTCTCACCTGCCCCCTGCCCCTGTGGTCTCTCATAGGGTTGGGGGAATGAGATTAGCGAGACTGAGTTGGAAGAAGTGAAGTCCTATGAAAACATTTATATTAAATGACACTGACACCTAGAAGGACAGAAAATTGAAGCAAGGACTGGGGGAGATGAGTCTGCTACTGTAGACAAAATGGCTAATTTGTGCCGTTCTCTGATTGCTTTCTGGTGTTTCCTTTAGTGTTAGTGCTATGCCATCCTCTCATGGCTTCCAGGGATTTTTCTTATAAAACAATCAGGGTATTGGAAGAAATGATCTCTGAAGACCTTGTCAGCTCTGCCAGACTGGCTGAAGAACAGGGAACTGTCTAGGCTGAAGAGTAAATTTCCAGGCTAATTTCTTTCACTTGGTAAATGTAATTGGATTACACTACTACCAGAGGTGTTTCAGCTATCATTTAATTAGATAACTTTTCTGTGATATGCTAACCACTGCAGTGTGATAGAGCAATCATATGACAGATGAAGAATTTGTTATGCAATTAAAAATGAGGACTAGGGTCATAATAGCCTCTGTTCCTACAGTGTTTCACTGTTTAAGAAGGGCTCTTGCTCATGTGAACTTATTAAGTCCTCCCTAAAATTGTAAGGTAAATAGGCATGTTTTTCAGAGTTTTGAAAAAGAGTCCTGCATTTGCAATTATTAGTTTTGCTCAAGGTTAAACAGAGACAGTGAGATAGTCTTCTGTGTCTCAAATTAAAGGAAAAAGAAAGATGAAATAGTTCTTGATTGTCTCAGTCTCTTCTTTGTTTCCCAGGTAGCCAGATAATTTGAACTTTGGGAGGCTTTTCTTCAAAGTTACTGTCTGTGGAATTCCTTGGAACAGCAGACGTGATGCATAAATCTCTGCCTTCATTCTGGGTGAATGTACTTATTATATCACTTATTTCAGAAAAAAATGTGGCAGTAGGTTTGTTGTTGTTATGTAAATTCTTAGATTCAACTTCAATGCTGCCAACTTAAAGACTTGATGAATTTTGTAACAAAGCTATATTTACAAACAAGCAAAAATACAGTGTCCACTTATAAGTCAGCTACTGTACTAGATAACAATTTGACTTGATTGGGGTTTGGGACTCACTCAAAACAGAAACTGGAGAAAACTAGAAAGCTTGTCCCCAGAATGTACGAAAACATACCCAATCCTCCTTACTGTTGGTCACATGCCATCTAAGCAAAAATAACAATGGGGTGAATTTACCCTAGAAACTGAATGAAGTGCCATGGCCTCACTGGCTTTCTAGTACTGGTACCTTGTTCTCTACATTGCCCTGTTCAATCCCAGTCCTGTTTAATGCTTGCTAAGTCATGTAGTTTCAGACAAAAGCTAGACTTTTGTGACAAGAGACAGGATTAATTGGAAGAGATTATTCTAAAACTTAAGGAGTTAATAACAAAAAAAAAAAAGGACAAAGAAAAGCTAGGTAAAGCATAGCACATTAGGTGCAAGCCATGGAAGGAAGAGATGTTAGGGGTAAGAAAGTAATACTCTTTGGGCCTGAATAGAAGATCGTTTTGCATAAACTGGGAGGTAGCAACACTCCCAGTATTGCTAGCTAGACATCAGACATTAGACCTAAAATGCAGAGAAAAGTCTCATCGAGTCATGGGCTGTGGAAGGAACAAACAGAGAAGAGCTATTTTTTTTTTCCCATTTCCCTTTTGGATCTCAAAGTGCAGCGCTAATGAAGAACATTCTTAAATGGTCTCAGTTCTCCCTAGGCCTCACTGTAGGCTTCACAAATATTGCTATTATTCTTAAAAATAAAGGTTGGGGTGATGAAAATGTTGTTAAGATTACCAGAGGATTTAGTTCTCAGTAGTAAGTTAACTTAATGAGATCCTTTTTTATGTTTTTTTTTTTTTTTTTTTTTTTTTCCGAGACAGGGTTTTTCTGTATAGCTCTGGTTGTCCTGGAACTCACTCTGTAGACCAGGCTGGCCTTGAACTCAGAAATCCACCTGCCTCTGCCTCCCAAGTGCTGGGATTAAAGGGGTGCGCCATCACCACCCGGCTAGAGATCCGAGAAGATATATACTTCTGGTTCTTGACCCATTGTTCTAAGGCCTGCCTCCTTCCTTGGATTCCTTTCCACATCCTAACAAAGGAGACTGAAAAGTTTCTCTCCCAGCTTCTCCACCTCAAACTAGAGTCGTTCAAGGAGAAACACTTCCTTAAGTTTAGAGGACTGTCAACAATGGGCTAGAGCATTGATCTGGCTTTTTCTCAGCTGATCACCGTCTCTGTCAGAAGCACATGAAGTATTGGATTGTTGCCCTGCTCCAACCACCTTGGCCCCTCTCACAGTCTCTCCAGCTGAAGCTCATCACTGTTTTGCCTCCATGCACTCTGACAGGACTGAGTTCTTAAAATAACTTGTTTAATAAATTGTTTCTGTTTAATTCCATTTACTTAAAAAATCTGAGTTTTCTCTTTCTTTTATCAGATATTTTAGTATTTAAATCCACTTTAGAATTTGTGGTTAAACATTAGTTACATTAATATTAATCAATATACCACAAATATAATTAGATTAAGTAGCCAGTACATACAATCTACTGTCTCTAAATAGTTTTATTAAATTTCTTCCAAAATCAATGTGACAATAAAACAACATCTGCATATAATTTACCAAAATAACTCCCATCTGGAATATGAACAAGTAGCTAAAAAAAATACACAGGAAGATGGTTGAAATAATGCACCATCTTATGGTGCTTATTTATCTCTCAGAGAAGATGGAACCTCCGAAATAAATCAATGAGCTTTGAAAAAATACTCTAGAAGCAAGAAATTTTAGAAAAATAGGTTGGGTTTTTTTGTTTGTTACTTTATTGTTTTGAAAAAGAACATGGGATTGGATGAGGGGCAGTTTTAAGAATGAAGGTGGGGAGGGAAAAATACAATCAAAATAAATTACATGAATCTTTCTAAAAGAAAGAAAACTTGATCATTTTAAGGAGAACTCCTTCTTAAAGCAATGTTTCTCAAAGTAGTATTGTAGATTAATTGTGCCAGAATCACTCAGGCAGCTTGTCAGGCCAATGCTCACCCCAATCTAGATCTGCTTAATTAGAAACTCTGGGATGTTGTTTTGAAGAAACACCCTCTATTATTTTATGTGTGGTAAATTTTGAGGTTCACAGTAATATAGGGTAGGAATATAAAATAATATCAGTCATTATGAATAGTGTAGCCAAAAAATGTTTAAGATTTGGAACTTTTTAGAACTGTAAAAAATATCAGATTTTTCCCCACCTCCCCAACAAGACATTCCAAGGACTGCTAAGAATCTTCAGTTATGGTTTTTTTTTTTGTTGTTGTTGTTTTTTTTTTTTTTTAATATCCAGGGATTCTTGGCTAAATTTTGGTAAGATTTTTGTAGTGAGAATTTTGCTTTCTTTAAAAACACAGAACTATTATAAGAATGTGTTTTTATTTTAATTCCAGATGTGGGATTCAGGGCTGCTTCCTAATGTATACAGCAGCTGCATATGATTTGCCTTGTGCTCTAGTCGAGGCACGGTTTTGCCCACTGCAGATAGTTTCTCCAATTTTGTGACCTTTGGAATTATGGGACTTTTCTGAGGATATAGACATGCTAGAACCCTGATAGAACATACTGACTGACTGGTTGCAGTTTGTCAAGAAGTCATGTGTGAAGAGAGAAAAAGAAGAAACTAGATATCTTGAAAGCAAAGATCAAACTTGCACCAAGGAACTTACCACTCCTATTCAGCAGGAAGTACTCTAATGGAGTGTTGCCCCTTTCCTGTCTATCCTTGTTCTCACCTACCTGGTGTTAGGGAGTTGAAAGGGAAGAGGTAAAGAGATGGAGAAGGGTGGAAGAAAAAAGAACCTACAATGTAGCCAAAAGTCCTGTTAAAATTTTGACTGAGATCACTAAAAATTTCTCAAAGGGAGCAATTTCAGTGCTTATATTGACAATATGAGGTTTAAGCTTCATCGTATAGCAACTAACCTCTGGTGAGTCCTCTGTAAACAGTATTAATTATCCTATCATCTTTTTATATGCAGAATCTAACAGACTGCCTAATATATATTTATTGACAACAATTGACTCGATGAGAATTCTGCTAACCCCATCATTTCATGCAAATTTACCAGCAATCAGATGGAAACATTTGAGTTCCCTATTTTGAGTAGATCATGATAAGGAACATATTGATTTATTTATTTCCAATAAACTCTTAGATTATCATTTTCATTTCAAGGGATTTTTATTTGAGCTATTTGAAGCTTAGAAAAATTATTCTTTTTTTAAAAAAAAATGAAAACTATGTAGGGAGGAGGAGAAAAGAGAAAAACTCAGATAAAAAAGTAATAGGAATCTGTTTCCTGTTTAGGGATCTGTCTTAGTATGTGTCATCAACGGGTAAAGCTTGTGCTGATTCTGGATAAAGTTGGGTCTAATCTTGTTTCTCCTTTCACTTTTGTTCCTTTTATAAATGTTTTTCCTTCCACCACCCACTATGAGGCAATTCCTTATTCAACAGCTCTCATCCTCTTTGGAACATGTAGACTTTGTCTGGACAGATTCCTGTTCTGTCTTTTAATTTCTGTAAACATCCATTGCATTGCACTGACTCACACTCTGCTCTTGTCCTCACTTTAGGGCCATTCCATGTGCACTTTCCAAGTGGTCTGTTCAAGGTAAAGGGAAGCTAAAGGGCAGACTAAGCGTTTCTTCTAAATACCGGCTCTTGTTGGCCAGCAATTTCTGATGAACTCTAGTCAAATGCCAGTCACCTCCCTGCCCCAACCCCCATTCCACACCCTGCCACGCACATCAACACTTCATCCAGGTTCTATCATCCACTCCCTGTCGCTACCCTTTATCTGCCCTCTGTCTTCTATGGATGGCTTTGGGAGGGGAGCTAGAGAACAGCGTAAATGCAGACGAAGCATGGAATTTATAACTGTCCTTGTCACTTCTCCTTCGACACTTCTCACCTCCAAAACTCAAACAGAGCCAGCTGCTTCAAGATGCAGACAACATCATTTTTCTAAAACTCCAGTGCCAGGCAATCATAGCTTACAAACTAGTCTGAAGTATACAAACTCACCTTACTCAGCTGGATCAGATACAAGTCAGCAGACTCAGCATATTAAGTTAGGGATTGCTGGGAGCTCTGTGCTGGTGCCAGCTCTAAACCGTCTTCCGAATTACACTCTCTGAGCAGGACAGCTGGCTTTTGTATCCTGATCATTTGAATTTCTCTTTGTCATTGCTTATAATCTGAATTCCTTTATTTTAATATCAGACCACCTTTTTTTCGGACAATTTGCAATAGTGAGGACTTTTTTCCTTTGGAAGAACATTGGGAAACTGAGAGTCAGGATGTCAATATGAACAGTTGACAAATGTGCATCCTTCGTGGCCTGGAACTCAATCTAAATAGCAAATCCACAGCAAACCACATCATATGATAAGACATTTCTATATACATATAGAAATACAAACTTTTAGGGCAATTAAACAGTGACATGAAGGATGAATTTACTCTCTCCAATCCAAGGAGAGGAGAGTGCTTATTGTACAAGAAGAAACATTTAGAAATGGCGTGGTAACACAAAGAAAAATTCTCTGTTCAGGTATGCAGGAGTCATCAGGGTGGATGAAGTATAGGAATAAAGAAATTGAAAAGGTAATGAGAACCTCAGATGATTCATAACTTCAGGCATTGGTGACTAAACAGGAGCGTTTGCTACTGATGGAGACTGAGCAGATGGATACAAATGATGTTTTAGCAGCGGTATCTTTTAGGTGTGGGGTTAGGAAGAAAACCAAGAGAATTCTGTGCTAGGATTTTAGACATCTTGTGAGAAGGTAGAAAAATCAGAGCCCTAAAAACATTAGTGTTGGGGTATTTGATGGTGAGTGATCAGTCCATGGTTATAAATCTGTGCAGCAAAGTGGAGCTGGGTAGGAAGAAAGCTGACAAGAAAGCCCAGGCTGTGCCTACCTTTAAATACTACACAGTTATTTTTTTCAAACTTCGAGACAGCTCTGTTGTCACTTCTTCCTGATGTCTTCTCTGAGCCCAGTTCTACTAACATTCCCATCCTTATTTAGTTATATTCCCTTCATATCAATATTTTGCTTACCTATGATAGTATGTCAATTCACCTGGATTTATTTTATCCCTATAAAGATAAAGCATCTTTAAAAGAGAGAGACTGTGTGTTATTTATTAAAGATAGTGGTATGCTCAAGATACATTGCAGTGACTGGCATGACAATACACACTGCTAATTCTAGTACCTAGAAGGCTGATGCAGGAGGATGCAAAAGCAGGAGATTGAAAAGTAGTCTGGATTACCTATACGGAACTTCTAGCCTAGAAAATAAAAACAAAAATTACAGTTGTTATCACAGAGTGGAAATTCAATGCACATCTCCTTTAATGGGTCAGAGCATACTGGAAGAAAGATTAGCAGACAAGAAGATGAACAGTGTGAAATAGTATGCTCTACTTGAATCAGATCAAAAGAAGGAGTGTTTTAGATATAACATTTAATGAGAGATACTTTTTAAAGAAAATCATTTCAGAGGATATGGATCAGATTGGAGTTCCTTGGTGGATTTATGAATAAGAAACAAGGTTTAAAGGGCCACTGTTAACATTTAGGAAATTTGGATAGTTAAGTAGCCAGGATACACACCAAGTGACTTGAAAGAGGGGAAATTTGTGCTTGACTTAAGGACTTGCTTTCCAGGGAAATGACAAAGGATGTGGAAGAAACCAAGAACAAATGCTATGGTACTAGATAACTAAGAATCAGGCTCCACTTATCCCTGGTTAGGCTTGTTCTCAGCCCCACTTCCTATCATTTACACTACTGTGCACACATGCTACATGCTACAGGCATGGCAGCAGGCCTTTCCTCATCACATGTTCAACTAATGAGGGACTGAATGATGAACACTAAATAGCCTTTGTTCCTGGTCCTTCCACATTTGAAATGCCAAGGCAGGAGAGAAGACAGCGCATTTCCTACCAATCTCAGAGCCAAGTGCATCCTGTTGGGTTTCTTGACTACTGGGGATGCTTTAGAGAGAAGTAGCTTTGTGATCTTCTCATGCACTGTGCAATTCAATCTTATCACAGACAGAGCCTGACTTCCTGGCCTTGCTTCCCTCTAGCTCTCAGACAATCAGTTCCTGACCCCAAGCAGAAGACACACAGCCCCAGCAGCTTCAAATGTTATTCCTCACAAAGTCACCTAGTCCCCTTTAAAATCCAGTCAGAGGAATTGATTTGGTGGCCTTCTGCAGGTGTGAATTCAACAGGTTAAAACTACATCTTGTGGAAAGTGTTCGTTTATTCGAAATTTACCACCTGCTAATGCCTCGGAGTGACCCCTTGTTCTTTGTGGTAACAGAGGAATAGCTAGAGAAAGCTGCAGCCCAGCTCAGGCAAGCCAAATCCAACTATGTCTTCCCGTTCCTTGTTCACTTCTATTTGTAGGTAAATAAGCATCCAAGCCCCTGTCTGGGAAATGCAGCCCAAACTCCCACCACCTTGTCAAACTCTTCAAGGGAAACATTATTGCCTTAATTGCTTAAGCCCAATTTGCATAATATGGAGTTCTGACAGCCACAAAAACAGGGATGCAAAAGGGAGATTAACAAGTGAGGTGCAAGCTCAGCCAGCCCTGTGCAGTTTGAAAATGAGAGCAGAGAAGAATTCATCGGATGGGTGGGTTCCCTGTTTCATCTGCTCTCAGACCCTCCTCTCTCCCCTCCCTCTCTCCATTCCACCTTCAGGTTTGTTTGTTTTTCATTTGCATGCATTGGCTCCTGCCTGTGCCCTGACTACTAATTGCAATTCCTAGCACAGCCTCCTTCTGGGGCTCTGGTACAGCTCAGGCAGCACCAGCCAGTAGAGATTTAAAAGCAGCCCTGGCTCTTTCCACAGAGTGCATCCAAACATTCAGGATGTTAGAGCTTCTCTGGAAGGTGGGGCACTGTCTTGCTTGTCTTTGTGTTTTTAGTGTCTTTTCAGAAAACAAAATTAATTTCTCTTTGGAAGAGACATGGATAACCACCTCCTCCTTTCCTGTGATTCCCTTCAGGACCTTCCTCTTCTTGGCTGCTGGACGGTCTCAAGGCACCTAAACTGAAATGTGCCAGGGCCAGTCTCTTGCAGCATATCAGTGGCTGCCTGTCTACACACTGTAATACAGTGGTTCTCAGCCTGTGGGTCTCTCTACCCCTCTGGGGGGTCGTGAATCAGATATTTACATTACAATTCGTAACAGTAGCGAAATTACAGTTATGGAGTAGCAATGAAATAATTTTATGGTTGGGGATCACCATAACATGAAGAATTGTATGGAAGGATTGCAATATTAGGAAGATTGAGAACCACTGCTTTAACAGGTCCCTTAAAGGGGATCTACTTTTGTAACATGGAATCCATTTGGCTAAAGAACTCATCTAAGAGAGAGTGGTGAACCCTGTGAGCTGGTCCCTCCCAGGAATTGGTGTCTCGAATCTTAGCTAAGAAAACTGACAATATTTTGCATCTGAGCTAAGAAAACTGACACCATCTTGGACTCTGTTTGCCAATACCTAAACCAACTTGAAGACTTCTTAGGCCAATGAAAGTGCAATTTCCTTTAACCCAATCGGTGCCAAAGCCTATCCTGAATACTGGCTGTTGGCCTTTGATTAGCATGAATACCAAGGGCACTTTCTGTTCAACATTTAGAAAACACTCACAGTTCTCCTTGCTGGTGCAGCTTGGCAAACTAACAAATTAACTGTTTCCCTTGGGCTTCAAGTTATCTTAGAACAGTTGCTTGTAGTTTTGTGCTTACCTGGAACCCAGTTCTACATCTTCTATCAGTTCAGCCAAGGACTACTCTTGCTCCCCCATACCATGCCCTTCCATTTGCTCATCCCTGCATATATCCAGTACTCACAGAAGACATGCCTATTCCAGAAAGCCTTTCCTGTGATATTCTATTTTCTTGTGACTGTTTCCTCCCAGAAGTCTCCAAGCCAACAATCTAGGGTAAGTATCAAGTAAGTTATTCCAGTAGACAACAATGGCCTATGTTTTGATTGTTGCTGATATAAACAAATACAATTGATGTTTGTGCACGATTTTTGTGTTTCCCTAAAATATTCTATGGGTCCTAATACTCAAGGCATCTTGTCATTTTATGTAGAGCATCAAGTTTTCTAAAAGTAAAAAAGCCTTACATCTTACTTTGCAGTCTTCCACCTCTTCCCCTTTTCACTTGCTGCCCTCTGACAGGGCTTCCACTGGCCTAAGAAGTCTTCAAGTAGGTTTAGATATTGGCGAACAGAGTCACAAGATGTTCAGTGTTCTTAGCTAAGATGGGAGACTCCAATTCCTGGTAGGGACCCAGTGTGTTTTTGTCTCACTGCTCAATGAAAGGCACCAATCATTGTTTTGTTATATTTTTTTTCCAGATTTTTCTTTTATAAGGTAAGAAAATTCTATTTAATCTTGATTTACAAAATGATGTTTTAAAATAATGAAAAGATATAATGTTGTGTCAAGTGTCTCTATTATTTTATGTAAAATCTTCCCAAATGTTTCCATTTTTAAAGTATGTACTAATTTCACATTCCTGTTGTGCTTCACATTTGGCTTATAATCATTTTGAATGTGCATGGTTATTTAAGCCGGTAAGACTATTGTCTGCTGAGCACACCACAACCTCAATAGATATGTTCATGTGTATGGCAAGCAAGGGAGGCTTTGATTCTGAAGAATGAAGATCAGGTCACAGTTGGGCCCAAAGAACAGCAAACAGGCAAGCTTGATAGAGTTTGTTCCTCTGTCCACCATTTCAGTGTTAACATACACACTGTACAATTTGTTTTGTTTTATTTCCTGTTTTGAGCCTGGGTCTCACTATGTAGCCATGACTGTCCTGGAACTTTCCATGTAGATCAGGATGGTTCATGATTAATCATAACTCAAATCAAATAAGTTGATCTAAGAGGTAGACAAACTTGTATCCTTGTTCCATATTAATTATAGGAGTCAAAATATACCATTAATCTAAGTGCCCATCATCAAAAGAATGGAGTTGTTAAACAAGTGCCATATATACATAATAGCAGACCAGTCAGCCTCAAGGAGAACTAAGTCAAGCATGAAACATCAATATCTCATATTCTCTGTTATACACAGTCCTTCATTTGTTTGTTTATTTTTCTGTCATTTTAAAGAAAGGATAAAATAGGGATCACCATAAGTCTGAGAAATGCGGTGGAAGTCCATGATAGAACTAAGCTGGGAAAACTCTCAAATCGAGTCAGATGGGAGGAATATGATCCATATATTTTATAGCACAGTAAAGTAACAATGGTGTACAACACAAAGATATTTATTTTGTAAAGAACTGGAAAAGAATTCAAAGCCTTCTAACATAAAGATTGCTACATATTTAAGAAGAGGAAAATACTAATTTCTCGATTTAATCAAAATACTTTGTACACACTTGTAACCCCTGTATAATTATCACATTGTGTTCCACAAATCTGGCTAATTGTTTCATACACACTAAGGAAAAGTATTGTGGAATCAGAATGCATATCACTTTAAAAATAGCTATGCTACCTTCCTGTCCTTATTCTCAGATATAAATAAAACAGGTAACATGAGGAGCAGTACAATGGTAGCAGGAGACACGGATGGCACAGGCTAAACTTGTCAGTATTCTGATTGTGTCTCCTTACAGGTAATAGTAGAGAGAAGTTAGGTTACAATCAGCTTCTTGCGGCGATAAAGGCTCTGAAAAGAATCCTAAAGGAAGAGGCTTTTCCCCAATCCAGTGACACAGGATTTTATTGCTTGACACAGTTTGGTGAGCAGCCATGAGGCAATTCACAGTCTAGTACTTCTGGAAAATAATGAACCATGTGTGCTGTGATATCAAATAAATGGAGTTGGAATTGAGAGAATGCTTATGATCAGCCAATTGGAAAAAAGCACAGAGTTCAGTCCTAAGTGCAAAATAAGTCAAGAGTGATGAGAGTTACCTTCTGGACACGCTGTGAAGATGCTCCAGGTAGAGGGCGTTTGTTTGTTAGCTTGTTTTCATTTGTGGAAATACTATAATATTCCTTGATAGAGGTCAAAATAAAAGGAGAACTCCATTTCTAAACAAAATAGCGTAGAGATTAATGGAGAAAGAATATATGAAAGCTGACATTCTTTTGAGAGCATTCAATTTGCAATTTCACTTTCACCATTTACACTATTAAGACTGAGATTTAATTTACAGAATCTTGTTTAGAGCCACAATAATACTTCAAAGAAACAACAGAAGTAAGATGAGCTTCAAAGACATCTTTCTGGGTTGAATAGCTACTAGTGTATTTTTAAGCACTTAATGACCATCTAACTAATGCTTAAAGTCACAAAAAAGCAGAAACACAGGTTTCTGAGTTGCAAGTTAATGTAAGTGATTGTTCCCTGAAGGGTTATTCAGTCCACAGGATGGGTGTAAAGATGTTTGCACAGGTCAGAGTGAAGTCGTTATCTCTCTTCCTACTTCATTGAGTTCTGTTCCTGTAGTAAAAGTCCAACTGCATATAGAATGTACATGCTGTTGATCTTCTCACTAAAGAAGTACCAGTGATATGGAAAAGACTTTTGAACTTTGTATATTGTATAATTCTATTCATGGATTCTGAAGCCCCAGTGTCCACTAGAATTCTCCTTGGATAAGACTTGTGGGTGAATACCTGGAAATGAAATGCCAGATCTGATGGTTGTTCTGTATTCAATTGTGTGTGTGTGTGTGTGTGTGTGTGTGTGTGTGTGTGTATAAAGTTTATGCTATTTTTCATAGCAGATAATCAATGTTAGTAAAGATGTAGAATTAAAGAGAATACTCACCAGAGAACAACAATTGAGATGATTATGATGGGATATCAGCATTTTAAAAGACTTACTTATTTATTCATGTATTGTATGTATGCATAGAAAACTGAAGGCAAGTATCAGATAACCCAAGTATGAGTTAGAGTGGTGGTGAGCTATTGCAAGTGGATACTGGGTACTTAAGTCAGGCCCCTTGAAAGAACACAATGTGCTCTTCATTAGTGAGTCATATCTCCAGCTCCCTCATTAAGTTTGAAGAAAGAGACTCTACAGTGTGTGGCAACATGGATTGAATTGGAGGATATTTTGATAAATGAAAAACCCAGTCATGAAATGAAAAAAAAATAAACCAAAGGGGGGGAAAAAAAACCAAAAACCAAAAACCACACAATTGCCTTCATGTGAGAAATATAAATGTAAATGAATAAAAGAATCAAATTCGTAAAATCAAAGAGATGGACAATGGTATCCTGGCTGACAATATTTTGGCAGTATTTTAACTTACTGACCAAGTGACACACAAATTCACTTTAAGCAAGATGAATAAACTAGTTATCTGCTGCAGTGCCCTTTACTTAGGTTAATGAAAGTTACATTTATAAATTTGTTAGCAAGATTGTGTCATTACCACCATAAAATACTTTTTTTAAAAAAGTAAGATTGTGGGACATTGAAAGTCTTACTGAAGTTCATACTGGAAAAGGGAGGATAAATCTTCTGAGAGTGAAGGACAAAGATCATGAACTCATGAGTCCATCTCTTAGCTTTCCGTAAAAGGTAATGGGAAATTATAAAATCAAACTATTTGCTAGAAACCATCATTATCAGTTAGTTTAAGTCTCTCTGTATGCCAAATCCTATACAAATAGCTCATAACAATTCAAAATATAGCAATAACTAAACTCCAGCCCCAGGGAAAGAGGATCGTTGATCCCTCTATAAGAGCATTTTGCCTAGGCTGAAAAACCAGGGGTTCAGTTACAACTTGTCTCACAAAGCCCTTGGTGTTTTATTTCAAACGTATGCCCTTCTTTAAAGAATAAGGATATGCATTCAGAAAACATGAAGGAGCCAGCAGGGAAGAGTCACCACAGAGACATTCCTGTATAGCTGGACAAATACTGAAAAGAGAAAAAATAACTAATCTCAACAGAATGTGAACAAATAATTTTTAAGTCTTAAAAGAGTTAAGGTAATAAAATAAACAAATTCTCTATAAAATATTGATAGAATAGAATTTCAACATGATTCTCTGGGTCATCTTTATTTATTTGTTCATTTCTTCATTCAGTAAACTTTTTGTAAAGGGCTTGGCATATTCGGGGCTTTGTAGAAGATTCAAAGAAGTTAGACTGGTCAAAACTATTAGATATTATTATTTTTTCTTCAGGTAGCTTATAAAATTCATTTAGAAAAAAAAATGAATTCTAAAATAACTAATGGAAAAAGTGCTGAGGGTTCACTCTGCTAAGTCGGAGATATTCCCTAACATTTTCTCTTTCCTGGATTTGTAACAGGTGTTAGTAAGCCACTGGCCTCTTGAAGAATACTCTTTGTCAGTCATTGGCTATCTAAATGAAAGCAAGTGATGGCCACCAGCCCAAGATTCCGCCCTAAATGTGTGCCTGTTGCCCTGCTGCCTACCTCAGAGCTGGCTGCTCTAGGGTAGCAAGAAGGGAAAGGATCACTATTATCCAGAGATGGAAACCATTGACCAATGATCAAACACACTTTGATGAAGACGATTACTTTTGAACATCACCTGGGAGACCAATGGACCACTAGTTGCACTTCACCCTCTTTGATTCTTTGTTTTGATTACGCCTCCACCCACCAGGTACGCTGTTACTGGCTCCTATCCTGAATTCTAATTCTGCAGACCAGTAGTTCTGTGTGCTTAAAGATGTTTTCCGGAGTTGATTTTGGGAAGGCTGCTGAGCAGGAACTACCCAGAGGATGGCTGGGAATGGGTAGCAGTCATGATAAATAATGACAGTAGGGATAACTGAGTGGATTATTGCAAAAGTGGCTTGCTTTCATTTCCACTGCCATCACGAGATTCCTAAGATAAATAACTAAAAGAAAGAAAGTGGATACTCATTTTCTCATTGTTTTAGTTATCTACAGCTGGCTCCAGGGACAACATGTTTTCTTTAAATACACACTACCAGTGTCACCCTTCCTCTAGCCAGGCTCACCTTCATGTTCCCATTATCTGTTAAATGTCATCACTTTATGAACCCAAAAAATTGATTCACCCACTTACTAAGTTACAGTCCTCATGATTCAATCACTCAATAATTGAATCAAGTAACTGGACTCCACTTTCAGTATGTTTACTTTTAAGGATACTTTATATCCAAACCATAACAGGGATTACTAAGTAGTGAAGAGCAAAGCTCATAGTTACTCAGTATTGTTAAGGAGTCCAGTGGTTTTGGGGGGTTGTTTTTTCCCTCCACTTAAATATCACTTACAGCCTTTGGAAGAAGTAATCAGAGAACAGCTTATAAACAGGAGAACTACACCCCCATAAGGCACATGGTACTTACTTATGTCAGTCTTAAGTATGTTAAGATCCTTCCTGAGATGAACTGGAAATCCATATCCATAGGTTCCCTCCAATCTTAAGGTTTATTCAAGTGAACGGTAGACGAATAAGATGCACCCTCCTACAGTGTGGCATCTCTTACATTTATGTTTGTTTATTATCCTTCCTTTAGCCCTTTCAGTTTTCAAATAATCAACCTCAGAGTAATTTTACCCTCACTTCCTGTGACTACAAGGCTCATCTCCATCAGAATCACCATTGGAGCTCCATTGGTGTTCCTGAACATGCTACTCTAGGTCTGTTTTGAAGAGGGCAGATAATGAGAGTGACATTCTGTCTTTTTCTCCTTAGCAATATGCATTGAGGATAAAACATAGGATCAAATTAGCTCATTTATTATTATGTTCTGCTTTAACATATAGAGTCCATCACTCATAGAACTTGTAGGGGGTGATAAAAGCATGCAGAATCCAGAAATGAAAATAAAGTAAGTTTTTGAAGTGGCATAATATTATACATGAAGTGAAGAGGAAGGCAGAGATATAAGAAGCTGTTTAGAAAAATTAGCAAGCAAGGCAAGGAATTGGATGTGAATAGTAAAGGGAAAAACACTTGACTAAAATAACTCTGTTTAAAACAGGAAATTTCAGCCGTGTGGGAGACGAGGTATTAGAAAGGGTGGGAACCATTTCATTTCTGTTGAAATATTCCCAGCTAGTTTCTGCTTTTCTTGATGGGAAAAGGAGAAAAATTACTTTGGAAATAGATGGTGCTTAGATGTGAAGCGGGACAGGAAGAAGGATGCTGGTTCTTATGTACTGTTCACAGCCACGATGGAGGAAGAACAGATGGTTCGGTGGTTAAGATAAGCACTTAACGTGAGGCTGTTCTCATGCAAGGCTTATTTCAAACACCCAAGTTTCTTGAATCTGCAATATGACATTGGAAATATCACAATCAGGAAGCTTTCAAATGAGATTTTCTGGCACTTCCTGAGGCACTTGTAGTCTCCAAAGACTGTTTTAATTAAGACTCGGGAGATTAATTCTCACTGCTGGTGGCTGTTGTGGTATAAGCCCAGCACCTACACCAAACAGATAAATTCATGCAAGTAATTGAGCCAAAACACTTTAATATCAACTCCCAAGGACTTATGATTGTTTTCTCACCAAATCTGTAGAGAGAAAAGAATCGTGCTTGATAAAGCAAGAACTAACTGTTCACAAAATAAAGCAACTAAAGTGTTCCCATTATAAAAGGTTGACTTGCCATGTTTAATAAAATAGATCTGGTCTCAAATTCTAGCATACCTGGCTGACTTAGGCTCAAGTTTTAGTTTTTAAGCTCCACTTGGATTTGTACACAGACACACATACTTAGACACAGACACACACACACAGACACACAAATACACCTACATACACACACACTCACACACAAAACCACCACCACCAACAAAACAATCATACAATCTTGTGGTTTATTTCTTGAAAATGCCTACTCATTTACACAGACCTGAAGCTACACCTGAAGCTATATCCCCTGATTCCAGCAGTTTACAGTCTAGAGAGATGTAGACTCTAGTTTTGCGTTCTCTTGAAGGGCTGCCAGGTAGCAAGCATTGTGGCAAACATTTCATGTTGTATTTGATTACTTATTCCATATGCAAGGATCATGAAGTTATGAACATTTTCAGCTATAACTGCTATTGATTAAAAATTCCAGATTACTTGAAACTGGGCATTTCAACCCTGGTACTTTTGTTCCCCGTCTCTGTATTACATAGCCTACACCTGAAGAATTTCTGGGATGGGGGTGACAAAGGATATCAACAGTGTACCTACCTCAAGCTGTAGCCTAGAGGTTCTTCATAGGCTTTGGAAAAGCTCCTACTTCAACTCCAGGTCAGTGAATGGACAGCGGTTTGTCTATTTTTAAGCCTTTTTAAATGGGAAGTCCTTTTATGGACAGAAGAGTGGAAGAGACGGAGTAGGAGTTCTTTCTTATATATAGTTGCTTTCCAAGAATGGGAGGGTCCATAGACCCCAAGAAAGTGAAGCAAATCCTGGGTATAATATTGAAAACTAATAATAACTGTTAAGAAGTAGCTAACAGTCGGGCGGTGGTGGCGCTCGCCTTTAATCACAGCACTGGGGAGGCAGAGGCAGGCGGATTTCTGAGTTCGAGGCCAACTTGGTCTACATAGTGAGTTCCAGGACAGCCAGGGCTACACAGAGAAACCCTGTTTCAAAAAAAAAAAAAAAAAAAAAAAAAAAAGAAAAAAAAAAAAAGAAAAAGAAAAGTAGCTAACAGTTGTCAAATGTCAATAGACTGCTTATATATACAGTGCTGAGCAGGCTTTTTCTGATGGACCATTTGAGAAGATACACCAAATGGTTGTCACCTGATCATTTGCTACCGAAAATTAATGTAAAATTTTGCCATATAGGAAAATACTTCTCGCTACTATTCTATCTTTCTTATCCATTGCCTAGCTTCTCAGTGGTTTATGATGGTAAATTACCAATACTGAGGTCTGTGGATTCCACTTAGACTCTTTTTGGTCAGGTTCTTCTTTCCTAAGTATATGTTGTGTCTTTTGTCTCATTTTTAGTGCTGTGTAACCCGTCTTCTGCTTTTCAACTCATTTGGCAAGTTTCCCATTTTCTAGTAACAAAAATTTGTGCTTCTGCTTTTGAACTCTATCATCAAACAAAACAATACAGAAATGAAACTACCAACATTTTCAAATGTTAAGTTGCCGTTAGAGCAGGTAACAGATATTTTGACAAGGTCTCGCTCTAAAGTCCGTGGTTGTCAGCTGTCTGTACAGGCTGGTGAAAGAGCTCTAATTTTTCTCGGTTTGTTTAACTGACAGCCCGTGCTCAGTGAGTAGGAAGGCTCTTCAACACCTTCTCCAGACCACAGATAAAATCTCATCCTATGGATTTGACTCTTTGAGACACTCTGTATTACCATCTAGTGCGTCCCTTTCTGTAACTGTCTATTTTTATAGCATAATATTCTCAAGGTTCATTTATGTTATCTTATGTTACAAAATTAATTTTTGTGGTTGTATAATATTCTATTGTATATATTCACTTATTCATTATTTATTTCTCTGTGAGTAGACAATTAGTATATTCCCATATCTTAGCTACTATGATTAATGCTTAAATTAATACAGAAATCTCTTTTTATATAGATGGCAATTATTTTAGATATTATGCAGAAGTACATTGCCTAGATCATATAACAAGTAGTTTTAAATATCTGGGAACTCTTTTTTATTGATTTCTACCGCTGCCATGACAATTTCCTTTCTATCTACAGTATATAAAGTGCTCAAGCAACAACTCAAAACTTAACAAGGAAAACTACACCAAATTAAGCAAATTATTTATTATTTTATTCATTTACATCCCAAATGCTGCCCCCAGTCCCCGTTCACAGAGTTCCTCCTCCATCCTCTCTCCCCTTCACCCTTGAGAGAGCAGCCTTTCACACCCCATATCCTCCCCACCCAGATGCATCAAGTGTCTGCAGGATTGTCTCATTCTCTCCCACTGAGGACAGACACAGCATCCCTCTGTTACACATGGGTTGCCAGGGGTTTCTGACCAGCCCCTGTATGCATTTGGTTGGTAGCTCAGTCTCTGGGAGGTCCCAGGAGTACAGATCAGTTGACACTGTTGGTCTTCCTTGGGTGTTGTCATCTCCTTGAGGGCCTTCAGTCCTTCCCCTAACTCTTCCCTAAGGGTCATCAACCTCTGTCCAATGTTTGTTATCCATAGAAGACTTAATGATAGCCGACAAGGATAAAGCTTTCTAAGGACCACTAGTCACCTGACAAATGTAAACCGAGCCATGATGAGGTCATCTCTGACCTTTATGTAACCATGTACTACAGGCAGCAAGTAACCATGGGGATGTGAGGAGATGAGAAGGACATTCATTTTAAGGAAGTACTTTTCATTTTGCCTCCTCATCTGCTTGTTTATAGATATGATAACATATTTAAATGCATGTCTAAGCATGCAGAATAGTTCATATATATTTATATACTGTGTAATAGTGTGCTGTGTATGTATAGCATGCATATTCACACAGAGTAATGATACTTCTTAAAGATTCAAAGCCCAAAGGAATAGCAAGAAGGTGAGAGAGCCAAGACTGGAACAGAAACTGAGAGAAGAAAATGTGTAATGGAGGACCATTCATCAGCCATTGGAAAAGAGAGTACTGGGACTCAGAGGCATTTTGTGTTGCCAAGCATGAGGTGGTGGGCAGGGTGAGACACTATTTCTCATTCCTATCAGCTGTCCGGATTTGTTGTATTATGGAGCAGCCATTACAGATTTCCAAGCACCATACCTTTAGGAGTTTCAGGATTTGTATTTATCAAACTGGAACCGAGGAATGAGATAGGGGATTTGGGGGCCACTTATCTACTGCTGTAATCAAGCAGGATGGATGGAAAAACAATTCTGACATAGTCAGAATAAGCAGCCATTCTGTGGTCAAAACAGCATTAAATGGGATTCGAGAAGCATAGCTCCAGTCCTGGATATGAGACTAAGAAAGGGGGGAGGAGGGGAAGGATGAAATAATCCGAATAACTTACTTTCAACACATGGGTTTCTTGGTTCACTGTACCACTTTATTTGATCATAACAGTTCTGTGTACACAAAAGATAATTTTATAAGCAAGAAAATGGAGGCTCTGTAAGTAACCCTTCCCTCATCAACAGACATCATAAACTGAGGAGAGGATTTTAGAACAAAACCTAAGAAGTTCTAAATCACAAGCTTCCCCATTATCCCACCCCACATCCTCACTAGCTGTACAGGTGACTCTGGGATACACCTCCCTGAACTGCCCCATGTTTGTATGCAAGCTGGAGCAGCCTGTTTTCATGGCTAATTTCCAACTATGTTTGCATATGGACATGCTCATGCCTTTGTGCTTGCCAGCATGTGAGGTCAGAGTAATGCACATCTTACCCAGATCTTTGATAAGTGAGACACAAGGCAGAGCTAAGCTACAAATGCTTCCCTGAGGGTTCAGGTGAGTCACTCCCTCTGACTGCATTCAGACCCGAGAAGGATGCCAGGGAATACATGACTTTGCAGAGAACGGCTTGAAAATCACCGTGTGTGCTTACTCTAAAGTCTACAAAAGTATATGTGCTCGCACATGTGTGTTTGTGGGTGCTTGTGTGAATGTGGATGCATTGTGCGGATAAATGATGGCAAATACTGCTTTTCGTCCAATGAAACCTCCTAGGAGACTTCTTTTTCACAGTTCTACACTGTGGAAGCTCATTCAAAACAAAAAAAAAAAGTAATTTGGCACTTGTTCTGCAAGGACAGGCTCCACCCACTGAGATGACCCCCATTACTTCTTATGGGAACTGCTTCGTTTTCCAAGACTCTAAAAATGATGCTGCAAACCCATTTCCCTGAGTCCTTGTCTTGACATGAATCTTAACAGACTGTGTGGATGTTAGGACATACATTTCTTCTCCAGTCTTGGTTGCCCATTTGTCAAATGAGAGCAATCCCTGAATTTTCTTTTGGCTTTGACATTCTGTGATATTACTTCTATGTTACAACTTTAAATAAGAAAAACAATTAGGTATTCTTATATTTCCACAGTGTTGGCTTCCTATGGGCTGATAGTCATCTGCCATGGATGAAATTGCTTTTTAATAACTACTTGTTATAAAATTTTAAGTTTCTCCTTCAAGGCATGCATGTATTCCTATATCTAGCTATTTAAATGCAATGTGTGGAAGAGCTTAAATATAATTTTCCATCCTAATTTTATTGGTTGCACTTTTGGTCTGTGTGTGACATATGTAATAAAAGCTATGCTTGTGCAAGGCAGTGGTGGCACATGCCTTTAATCCTAACACACTGGGAGGCAGAAGCAGGCAGATTTCTGAGTTCGAGGCCAGCCTGCTCTACAGAGTGAGTTCTAGGACAGCCAAGTTACACAGAGAAACCCTGTCTAGAAAAAAAAAAGCTATGCTTGGTAATTTAAAGGCCACACAACACCACTTCTCAGAAGATGGGCACAGAACTGGGCTCAGCAGAGTGGTTGAACATCTCTCTTGCCTCTGATGCTTTTTTCTCCCTATTTATCTCCAGTATTAAAATAGTTTTTCAACATCTGTGGGTTTTCCATAAAAATCCTCATTTTCAAACACACCAGCCACACAAAGGGGAAAACATTCTTATTTGGGATAGCAGGCACAACCAAGAATGAACCAACTAGAGAAAGAATTAGCTAGAGGTCTTTTTAAACGTTTTACAAATAATCTAGTATAACAGCTCCCCTGATGAGATGATGCTGTGAAAGTATAGACCCTTTGGCTACAGTGGTAGAAATCCCCAAATCAAAATATTATTCCTCTCTATCCTGGCCACATAAGGTTGGAGTGGCATCTGTTTTCACACCACATACTTAGTGAGCATTGTAGGAGGAGCTGTGTGAAACAATCCAAGTACAATTTCACATTATCTACTGTAATCGAATTTAGATCCAACCAAAATATCTAAAAATAGGTGACTCATCTGACATGGCTTATGAAATCATTCACAAACTATGAATTCATTTAAAATGAAAATGGTAAAGACTATGAGAAAGTGCTGAAAATATTTAGATGGCCATTTTATGTATAAAAACAGACAGCACTGTATATCTTCCTATTGCAAATTTGTGAAAATGTACATTAATATAGACCAGGATTTGATAGACATGAAGAAATATCACTTTTATTAAAAATCTTAACTCCATGGATAGCTCTCAGTAGGACAATACTTAATTTGACACTATCGTGCATATTTTTGACACTGGAAGACCCAAGTTCCTTTATCGCACCTTGTTTTAATGTGAGAGTCATTGCGAACAGAAGCTTCCTCTTAAGGTTGCTGCTGACTCCAGTCCCACAATGGTACAGCCTGCAGCCTGGCCTTTTGTGCATCTAAACTGGAGAGAAGATTGTATAACCTTTCAGAAATTCTGGGTATTTCACAGCTCTAATTCTTCCTCTAGGGGAATATTTTAAAGTAGTTCCTTTTCTGGTTTCATAAATTTTCATTTTCAAACTTTTGCCCTCAGTCTCTTTCTAATGAACTTTCTTCTGGGGAAGAAAAAAAAAAGGAGGAGAAAGAAATCCTTCCTGAAATTTCATGCTGTAGAAATACCTATGGGTATGATTCCCCATGTGAGTATGTCAAATTTAATTAGATTGTGCTTTCTGTTACTTAATGACTCAACCGAGCTTACAAGTCCAAGATCATAACCTCCCTAGTAGGCTGCGGAGGAAGTGCTTTTAAGGGACAGCTATTCATGTCATCCAGTCATAATTATGTTACACCATGCCTAGGAAATAATAAGAATAGTAATGCTCACTTAATTAGACCGGTCACCCAAGGATCCACAAGCATTTTACCAAGTTCTTCCCTCAGGCGTTTGCACCCAAGAAACAGGGAAGCAATATGAAAAGTCATGCTTCTGAGGATATCTTTTCTTCCAGTGGTGGCATTGAGTAGTCTCAGTGCTTGGTTTTTGAACAGCTTCACAGCTCATTAGCAGGATCCAGTAGAATCTAGCAGGGCAATCCAAGGCTAGGTACCACAATAGATGTTCCATAGATACGAATAAAGGCAAACATATGAAGGAACATAGCTTTAAGTGGGTAAAAGTGTTCTTATTTTGGAAAACTCTGAAGTTTCTAGGAACTACAGTCATGTGTAGTCCATCTACTTTCTAGCTCATGTTCTATCATTTTGAGCTCTCCCATGCCTATGAACATAAAACCAATGAAGGAACATGTAAAAATGAATGAGATCAGAGAGAAGAGTTTCTTAACTTGATGTAAGCCAAAAGGGAGAGGAACATTTCTTATACCTGTGCTAAATATCCGTAGGCTCATGGAGTTTGCAGTGGCCTTTGGGAGGCCATGTTGCAATAGCATCTCCAGCTTTATAATTATCCTTCCAGTGATGTGTGTGTGTGTATGCATGTGTGTATATATATATATGTCTGTGTGTGTTTATGTGTATGTGTATGCATGTGCACATGTATATGTGCATATGTGCATGTGCGTGTACCTGTTCATGTCTATCTCTGTGCATGTGTGTGCATGCATGCATGTGAATATGTAAGTGTGTGTATGTGTATGTCTGTGTGTATGTGTATGCATCTGTATTTATGTCTGTGTATATGTGAATGTTTTGTGTTTGTGCATGCATACATGTATGTGTGCATATGTTTGTGTATTTGCATGTTTATGCAAATATATTCTCCTCTGGAGTCATATGTAGCAGGTAGAGACCTTGGACGTCTTTCTTTATTGATCTCCACTCTTTCCTCTTGATCAGATTTTTCTCATTGAACTTGGATTTCTTAATTCTGCCAGACAGTGAGTTCCTAGGACCTATCTGTTTTCACCTCTCGGTACACAGAGTACAGGTAGGTGCCACTATACCTACGTTAATATGTGGGTGTTGTTGATACGACCTCAGGTTCTTGTGCTTTTGCAGCACACACTACCCACTGAGCCAATTTGAGAGTCCTTCAGTGATTATTTTATCTAGTGTGCACACCTGGGATCTTTAGTAGTCTATCTTACCAATAACAAATGTTTAGTATAAATATAATTTGAATTAACACTATTTAAATTGAGTAATCAGAACAAAAATTTCTTAGACTAGAACTTGAAAAGATCACTTAGTAAATGGTCCTTGAGACCATTTTGAGCAAATCATCTCACAAAGTATTTGGGGACAATATTTGGGAGAAATTGGAACATGGTCCAAGCAGTTGATTAGGTAGAAGTACAAAGAAAGCTTAATTCCCCACACCTTTAAATACAAACTTATTTGGAAGAAAGTTGTGGCAAAAAATATTTAAGACTATCTAAATGAGGACACCCTGAGTTTAAAGTGATGTCTAAATCCAGTGATTGGTATTGGGAAGACAGTGTCTTCCAAGCAAGCATTAACCAAAAAAGCCAATGAAAGATGAAGGCTACAGTGAAGATTACAGTACCATAGGTGAAGGAACTTGGAGGGACATGGAGGTGGGAGAGAAAGTGAGCATTCTTCTCTACAGCCTACTAAGAAACAGGGAGATCAGCACACCTCGATTTTTCATGGCTGCCTCTAAGAATGTTGCTTTTAGCCCTTGCATGTAGTAAGTTTTCATAAGAGCTCTGGCAAACCATTACAGACTGAGCAGTAGATGGCACCTAGGAATATTGGAATTAGTCCCATAAAAGTTTGATATGAGAATAATATTGAAAACATGTGGGACTTTTAAAAATTGTCTTAAATTTCCTTAGAATATATCATCAAGATTAGAGATTTTATGGCAAAATGATAACTGTTAAACCTAAGAATTGGATATTTGACACAATATAATGCTCTGTGCTAAATGTTATGACAAAAATAAATCCTAGAAATAAATGTTGCCCTTAACTCACATATATTTCAATGTTTGATACTTTCACTAAAACAATAATTAATTCTCCAAGTAGACACTTAATTGTACAAGTTATCTTCCAGTATTTAAAAGAAATGCTCTGCCCTTTATAATTTGCCCCATATGACTATTGGGTGGTCTAATAATCTTGTCACAAGAATTTTCCATGGCTTTCTCTGTTTGGTTCTCAAAATCCATTTCAAAGCTCTTCTCTGTGCCTCCTCAAGTCTTTCTTCATCTCAGGTAAAATCATTGATTTATACTGGGACTAATCAATAGGCTTCTCAGTAATTTGGGCTCTAATTCTCACCAAACTGGGCAATCTGCTGTACATAGCAGCAGCCATGCAGTCTCCACTTCAAACCTCAATCTACTTTTGTGGTCCTGGAATTAGGTGTGAGGTTGTATCACTCTTATGCTTCATATTCAAGTCTTCAGGTGACAGTTTATTTCATCAGCCCCAAAATTAGCAGCCAAGATCAATGCCTGATAAAACGGCATATAGTCCTTTTTAAAATAGAAAACAATGCCAACAAATGACATTTCTTTCTGTTATTTATTGGTTCTCTTTGTTTCACTGATGAAACATAACCATCTATTTGTTCTATAAGAGTTAAAGGAGATTTTTCTCACAATGTGGATATATAAGTCCATCTTTCAAGTCTGGGAAATCACTGTAGTTTGGAGGAATATGGAAACTCACATGTCTAAGGTCAGTGGCTGTTGTTATTAGTTTGTCTTTATTTTATATGGCCCATATATTTGCAAAATTAGGCACTAATGTCTCCAAGAGTTATCATTTATCTTTCAGTGTGTGAAGACATGTCTCAGATGGTGTTGAAAAGGCACATGGATGACACTGCTATTTTGGGAGGAGTCTACTTTCCAGTTTCTCCTGGATTAAAAAAAAACAGGCTCTCCAAATCCACCTTATCAACACACAGAAGCCACTAAACTGCACCATTCAGTCCTTCCTTCTCCCTCCAATTTAACTCATTGAAAGTCAGGGATTTTGTTTTTGCACAGAAAGTCAACCAGCAGATTGTTCTATTTCTATTCTATCACCATCCATAAGGAAATGAAGGGTCTCTAGAAGGTGGGTCTTGGTTTCACCTAACTTATCCAAGTTCGTCCCAAAGCAAACCCCATTATGATTAAATGACCAGAGTTATTTGCTTAGGATTTATGAGATGAGAGATATGCTATAAATATTGTCACATATATCCGAGATGGGTGTTTATAAATTGTACACACCAGCTCTCTTATACAGCTACTTATTTAGGAAAGGTCTCCTCATTCTTATTACCAGTTCTTAGAGACATTTTACCAAGCCTCCCAATCTCAGCAATATCTTCCATCTAACTTTTCACCGTAATATGGGGTGTATATTTTCATATCTATGAACCCAAATTTGCTGGCCAGTATTTTCATTGCTATTCACCCAATAGAATAACAGAACAGTTTCAGAAGGTTAAGAAATATTAAACACGTAAACAAACAGAATATATCTGAAATCTAGAATTCTTTGTCAAAAGACTTTTTATCAATATATTTCAGCCTAGCCAACATTTCCTCTCATCCTTCTCTTGGTTTATAATCTTATATTTCTCAGAACATCTATTATCTTATGCTTCCTTCACATTTTCTCTCCCTGACTGCTATATTGATTACCTTCATGGATGACAGCTAAAATATAGGAGAGATATCTCTATTTGGCATCAATAAACAGCATGCATTTGACTAATACATATCAGCTATATATAGGACTATTTTGACATATTACTTACTATCTGTTTATACTATCTGCTTATTTATTTTTTGTTTTTTTTTAAAGATAGAATGAGCTAAGCCTAAAATAAGACATTTTAAAAACTATGCTACATAAAAGGGGAGAGAGAGAGGGAAAATACTTAGTTTGGTTTCTTTAAGCTACTAAAACAAGCATTCTCTTTATTATATACACTTGATTGTTTTTCTTAAATTTAACAAAACCTTTCTTGAAGAGGTTGCAAAGCATTACAAAATACATGTCCTTATGGAATGTTATTGATTGAAATGTTTCTTAATGATAAGTCAATAATGTCAAAGGTACACAATTCATTGATTAATTTTCAAGTATGAGTCCATGCAGGAGGTAACTGACAATATACAATTTCATCAGTGGCATTATTAGAATCAATACTGTGCAGGCTCTGGAATCTGAAAGACCAGGATTCTGTCCAGGTCTCACCACAGCTAAAGAGCCCTGCATCTTTAGACAAGTGTCAAGTCTTTGTACCTTTTCCCTTATATGCAAAATGATGATAGTAGTATGTGTCTAATACGAAGGCTAAATGAGCTTCAGCCTTGATCAATCTAATTAAGTAAGTATATGTACTAAATAAATGATAACTCTTATTTCTATAATCTTAGCCAGCACTGCTAGGCTGTTGACTTAATGGTAGCAATGGTGATGTTCTTATTAAATGTGCAAAGGATTTAGCTAAGGAATTAAGCCATTTCTAAGTACTATGTGGAAAATATATCAAATAAGTAAAACGTAACATCAAAAACTAGTTTGAACTTTGAAAGACAGATCAGTATTAATCCCCTATTGACTCATGGAGGAAGCTACAGGCATTAGAGAAAGTAGGTGGTATATTCAATATTTCATCTAGCTTTTCCCCCAGGCTCTCTCCAATGATAACTTGAAGAACCTGTTGGGAAACACGCACTTTTCCATTTTCCCCTGGGGAATCAGTGAGCGCCTACAGATGTGGAAAAAAAAAAGAGTGTAATATCATTAGACAAATTCCAATCTAAATAATTATCATATTTTATAAAGATTTAAATAAATTCAGCAATTAATTTTCTCTGATTGTTTCTCATTATGTTTGTGAGCTTTTATTCATGGGAATTTCACAAAACAAAAGACACCAGGACTTCTCATGCAAGTGTTGCTTTGGGGAGTGTTGTAGTCTTATTCTACCAAATTAAGACATTCAAAGAACAATGAGCAGAAGCCCTTGCCTTTCTTTCAAGTCCCTGAAACAGGAATGTAAGATAAATTTGCTTGTTTAGAGAAAATAGTGGGAATCTAGAAGTCATAATGTATTCAGGGCAGGAAAAAAAAACAAAAACAAAAACAAATTCAGATCATTGTAAAAAAACACACAGCTAACAGCTTAAAATTCCTGCTGATTTAATACATTTTAGGCTGTAAGTACTTTGACAAGTGGATATCACTAAGTTGAACCCCGAAAGATAAATGCCTACAAGAAATTGACAATTATAAATCATAATTCCCAAACTTTATGTATAGGATGATACTGGAATTGATAAAACAGTTTCCTTAGGAATATCTTTATAATTTGTTGTTAAGGACATTAGTCAGAACATAAACATTTCTGTTAGATAAAAACTCTTTGGTACATTTTATATCTACAAGAGTATTTTTGTTTGGATATAAAGTCTCCCTTTATGAAAGGGTTCGCAACGCCATAAGAAGAACAATATCAGCCAACCAGACAGTCCAGAGCTCCCAAGGACTAAACCCCCAACCACAGAATACACATGGAGGGACCCATGGCTCCGGCTATATATGTCGCAGGGGATGGCCTTGTTGGGCATCAATGGGAGGAGAGGCCCTTGGTCCAATGAAGGCTCAATGCCCCACTGTAGGGGAATGCCAGTGCAGGGAGGTGGAAGTGGGTGGGTAAGTGGAAGAACATCCTCATAGAAGCAGGAGGAGGGACAGGGGATAGAGGGTTCGGGGGGGGGGGAGGTGACCGGAAAAGGGGATAACACTTGAAATATAAATAAAGAAAATATTCAATTAAAAAATAAAGAAAGAATGAAAAAAAAAGATGATTTACACGTGGAAGACCTGGTTGCCAAAGAATTCAGAACTTGATTTTGTGTAAAATCATGAACTGTCTACCATCATCAATATATTTGTTGATCTACTGACAGATTCACAAATTTATGCCATTGTTGGAAGATAGAAGTTATTTTCCGAGGTAAAACATAATTGGAAGAATCAGATAAATAGGTGGATGTTCTTAAAGGCTATATCTTACTATTGGCCCCTTGCTCTTGCACTCAAACTCCTTTAAAGGAATTAAGTAATTTTGCTTCCCACAAGTTCCCCATTAGGATGTTTTGCCTCCCTGTGGTTAGAATTAGGATATTTTACCTTCCTAGGTATAGGATCAGTAGTGATAGAACCAAGATACCACTGAATTCTGAAAAAAAAAATGAGCCAAAATAAATATCTTCAAGTTATGTTCTCTGATATGTTCACAGTAACAAAATCAAACATAACACAAAACAATAACAACAACAACAACAACAACAGCACACTATTAGAAAGACAAGTACAATGAATAATGGGATGTGTGCTTCAGAAACTTTGGATATGATTTTATCAAGTATCATAAAATGGAAAACTAAGTTAGTTTTCCACCTAAAAGTTTATCATCAGAGTAATGGGCAATTTTGCTATTTAGTCAAAAGATGAGAATGATAAGATATAAATAGTAGAGACTGTGCTGGTGAAGCTTCAAATGGAATCTATGGGTGGATGGCATCTTGTGAATATCTGGTGAAGAACTTGTCTACAGTTTGTCTATACCCCAAGACTTTGTGTGAAGCTGTAAACATAGCAAAGAATTTAATCTGGCAGAGGAAAATTCAAGGCAATATAGCATTCATATGTGACATTTCTGTGACTAGTTCCTTTTACAGAGAAAATTAGAAACAAAACTGACAGATATGCAGTTTTTCTAGAAAGAGTGTTATAACACATAATAACATGCTCCCTTAAGAGATCAGTTCCATTAAAAAGAAGCCAAGTTCTTGGATCTGAAATAACAGGAAACATCACACAGGGCATCTTGGCAATTGCCCTCCATTTCACCCATCTAATGGTCCAGCTTATAAATAAGTAATTTTATTTGAAAGAGTTGGGTTTGAGAAGAGAGCATGGTAGAGTAGCCCTTGGAGTAGCCTTTTTGCCCAGGAGTACCCAGGAAACAACTTTGTACTATTCTTAGATGCCCAGGCAATCAAATATTGCATCAGCTACAGTCTTTGGGGTTGTATATAATTCGTGAACTGTTCCCCAATTTTAGCATCCTGCATTTGATACTGTTTTTGGCAGTAGTGGCAAATGTAAGTGTGAGAATATGGAAACTTCTTCCCAGGCTTAAAAGAAGGATCCCTGCAGGCATGTCCTGAATGATTGATATTTGAGGCCAAAGCTGCAATGGAGATACCAGGAAGATAGCAAGCCCAGGTACAGAAGAAAGATGTAGGCATGACAGAAGCTAGCTCAAGAGAGAGTCCATGTGAGCTATAAAGCTGTATGTACCTGCCTCCCTGAAATCCTTTGGGGGGTCATATCACACCACCATATGCTCTAGATATAAGGTGTAGAACCTAGAAATTGATGTTTGTCTGCTTGTGTTTCACTATTGTTTAATGCACCCCTGCCTTACTATTTTTCCACTCTCCCCTTTAGAAAGAAAGTGATTATACTATATCATATCTTGATGGGTTTGGACTTTTTGGTACTATTGAGAGTATAGTTGGTGTTATACTTTGGATTAGAAATGTATCACTAAGGCCCATGGATCTAACATCCAGTCCACACTGGCACTGGTATTTTTAGATGATATGGGATGTATCAGTTAGGGCATGTGTCACTGAAGATAGGCTGCTGAGAGTAACAACTAAGCCCTGGTTCAGGTCCCATCTTCTGTTCCTGCTCCGTGGTCAAAGAGTGAACAAGCCATTGTTAATAATCTTACCAACCTAGAGCCACATCACTATGTATGCACTTTCAGCCATAATGGTACCCTGTGAAAAAAAGAACCCAGATGAATAGTTCCTTCCTTAAGTTAGTCTGTCAGGTATATAGTCATATTAATGAGAAAGGTAATTAACCCAGGCAGTTTTGAAAAATCAATACATACTCAGTAATGAAATAAAATAGTAAAGTGAAATAAAGAGCCATATGTTTTGTTTGTGTTTCCCATGCTAGGGGATCCTGTGGAAAACCTGAAAAAATTGTGTGTCTGTGGTGGAGTTTCTGAAGAAAGCCATTTACATCAAAGACTAGAAATTATAACTCAATTTCCTTTCTCCCCTAAGTAACTTTAGGTTTATATGTGGGACCACTCTATTTTCAAGATTGTATTAAAAGATCCCAATGAAAGACCATTCACTGACTCAAAAGTGTGATAGAGAGAATAACTGAATTGCAGTCAGTGAGGTAAGTGTTGGAGGAATGAAGATTATAAGTAAATTCATGAAAATGTTTAGACATACAAGAGATGTCATGGAAAAGTTACTGAAAGACAGAGGTATGGAAGTGTTTTACATCACTTAGCAACAGAATATAGGCATGTTAGGACAGAAACGGGAGTCGACTTGTTCTCATCTTTCTATTGTAGTGTGGCACGGATATTTCCTTGAGGCATTTTTGTGGTCAAACCTAAACTACAGTCAAAGATAAACACAGACATGGGCTTTGGGCCATAGACCCTCCGTTGGGATGTCTCAAATTCTTGAGTAAAGTAACTGTGTCAATGACTGAGTAATAGGCATACTTACTGATTCTGAGGACTCTCAATGCTGGACAATATCAGGCTGTGTGTCACTGAAGGTAGGCTGTTAAGCGTTATACCGAGCCCACCTCGGTTCCTGATTCATGGTCATATAGTGAACCAGCCATTGTCAATAGTCTTCCCAACCTAGAACCACATCACTATGCACTTTCAGCCATAATGGTACTCTCTGAAAACATGACCTCACATGAATAGTTTATACCAATATCAGGCCATATGTATAGTTTTAGCTTTGAGTCCAGAGCCCCCTCCCCCCCCCTTTTTTTTTATATAATTTAGTACCGAAAAAAAAACAGTAAAAGAAAGACATTTGACACTTCAGATATAAAATAATGGTAAACTATTGCAGCTGTTTTTATATA
>NW_022196894.1:39536186-39584476 GCF_008632895.1 Mastomys coucha | reverse complement strand
TCCAGAGTGACTCTATGAGTAACCTTTCTCTCTAATGCAATAGTCCTGTCTCTAGTCCATCAGCATGTCACCTTCAATTAAGCAGTGACTCAGCCAGTGCAGGGATGGCCTTCATACTGGAACTACAGAAAGGTTTCTCCTTTGTGACTAAGTTTTTTTCCAGCTGCTGGGATGTTCACCAATTGCTGCTTCAGCTCCTTGGAAGGCACACAGCTTCGTGCGTCGATGCATTTACTGTACTAGTAATTAATGCCGTGAGCTTTGTAATTAAAAAAAAAAAAACTTTTTGTCTTTATACTCAGGGTGATAATGCTGCAAGTAAAAATTAATTAAAATGAGATGAATTGCCTTCAGTTAAAGGAAACAGAAAGTGAAAGGGAGGGGAAAGGAGGAGGAACCTGCAGTATCTGTGGCCTTATTAATGAAGAAAACCAGGGGGGTGGGGCTCCTGCTTCTTCTTACTCTCTGTTTTATGTTATTGAGCCTGGATTAATGTAGACACAAATGAGTTGTTGCTGAAGACACACAGCAAAGGGACATTTCTCGTCCATTTGGCTATGGGTCACCATCAAGACCAAAAGCAGCAACGCCCATGTGTATGTAAGCCTCCCTTCAACTTCTGTGTTCTAGTCTGCTCGAGGTAATGAGCTGTGAAATTGGCTCTTCTATTATTATTAATTAAATCGACCAACATTTTTTTTTTGATAGCCCAGTTCTCTACAAGGTCTTAAAAAAGTCCCATCACTGATCTTGACAGAGCTTGAGTGAGACATTTGGACCTCTGATCCTTCCAGTCTAAAGCAGATGCTACAAGATGTGAGTTCATTGTGCGGCATACTGATTTTCCTAAAGTTAGGCTCCAGTTTCTACTGAAGGTCACTGCCTCTTTAAATTAGTGCACAATGATGACATCATACTTTTCAAAAAGAAACAGCCGTCAATCAATATGTGGATCAGGCTCTCCTAATAATATCCAGCCTAGGATTCATTGCAATTTTTTAAAGGCCACAGAAATAACAGAATGCCCATTGTCTCTCAGATAGAAGATACTTGCACAGAAAAGTGAGCACTACATTACATAGAACCACTTGGAAATTAGCATTTAGAGACTAACAGGTTTGGTTCTCTGAGACAAAGGAGCATCCTAAAAGGGGAATTCATTATAGAGTTAAGAGGTCAGAACTGGCTTCATAGGAAGAATGAATCAAATGGGACTGGGCAGGGAAGAGGACACAGTGAAAGACAAAAGAAATTGTTTTGTTTTGTTTTGTTTTTGTTTTTGTTTTTACAGACAGGGATTCTCTGTATATCCTTAGCTGTCCTGGACTCACTATGTAGACCAGGCTGGCCTTGAACTCAGAAATACACCTGCCTCTGCCTCCCAAATGCTGGGATTAAAGATGTGTACCACCAGTACCCGCCAAAACTTTACTATTTTTAGAATATATAATATTTATGTAATTTGGTTACTGGTCATAGAGGTGGAAACTACTATATTCAGATAGATACTTATGTCATTTTCCAGCACTCTTGTATCTTAATATCTATAAAACTGGTTCTATGGGTAAATTTGGTGTTCTATGGATTTTACATCCTAGAAAGCCTGCCTTGTTAAACAGCAAGACTCAGATATCCCTCTGTTACATTTTCAATCATTAAAATTTTCCAACAGCTGATGGGGATGGGAGCTATTACATGTTTTACAGTTCAAAGTTAGGGATCAGGTCTTAGTGCATGAACTGAGAAAATCTGCAGAAACATACATAGAAGTAACAATGTTCTGTCTGGATTTTGATTGTAGTGGAGAAAGAGAGGCGGGGGATCTTCAAACAATCTCTGAAAAGCTAAAATTAGTCTTTCCCATTCCGTGGCTAGTCCATATTTGGGGGGCCATTTCACTAGCATCACCGGGTAGCAGTTTTCCAAGAAGCCACTAGTGAGTGTGACCATATGACGCTTCCTTCTCCTTCTGTTCTAAATTCCACAGATTGCAAAATTAGATTCCCTAGATTTAACGACTACGTTGGCATTCTTTTAGTAAAACCATCTGCACAGTGGTCCCCTCTTATCAAAGGTTTTACTTCCTTTAGTTTCCATTTTAAGTGGTCAACCATAGTATATCCAGGTCACAGACATCCCTCACTCAATAACCATCTAAGAGTCCCCCATTTATCAGACTGACTGGTGCAGCACTGTGATGTAACCCTTAGGTAGTAGTCTAGTGCTCCATCACATCCTGCATTCTATACCCCACATCATCTCACAGAGGCATTGGATCATCTCCTAACACCACAGTGTGAGACATTTTGAGATAGCAACATTTAACTATCTCTTATTACACTATGTCATTAAAATTCTGATGTTTTTAATGTTGTTATAGGCATGAATAGGAGGAAACACAGTAGTACAACTAGCCTTTGATAAAAAGGAAGATTCAGGCACCCATGATATCCTCTCTGAGTAAGGAGACCATGTTGTTCTTGTACAAGGGCAATTTGCAAAATCCCTCTCACCTAGTATACATATAGACACAAATCCTACCCTCTCCAGATGAAGAGAGTTAAGGCAGCTTTATAGGGCTGCCGACATGCCTTACAGAGATCTTAGTTTGGCTATACAGCACCTGTCATTTTCAAGCCAGGAAAATCAATCCTAGTTTCTGCTGGTTCAGCCTCAGAAGTGGAGTTTGGGAAATATTTGTTCTTCTTCTTCTTTTTTTAAGTAGTGGGGTAGATTAGCTGCCAGAGGCAAGGAATGGCTTCCTATCAGATCAGCATTGGTCTTAAACAATTTGGTTAAATGAACCTAGCTGGTTTTGATAGATGTCTGATATGCTTGTGAATAGTTGCTGAACTCAAAACCAGAGAGAAGCCCCTCTCAACTGGAATGTTCTTAGCTACTTTAGTGAGAAATTAGCAAGCAAAGGAAATTGTTAAACTGACCCCAACATGTATACCTAATTTCTTGTTGCACACTCATGGACTGATATGCTTTGTATCACTGACAATGGTAAAGTATCCATATGATTCTTTCTCCTGTTGCCTTTAGTCATTTCTTAGAAACTTATAGCAATGGAAGCTGCCATTAACAAACATCTTGGAAAGTAGTGAAATGTGCAGCCATATTTTAATTAAGAAATGATGGACAAGATTATACTTATCATATAAGGAAAAGCAGTCCTGAAGTAATGAAGCAGTGTGGAGAAAAATGAGCCAGAATAAGAGTGACAGTAAATTACCAGGTGCAGGTGACTAGCAGATATCCTGTGACCTCTATGAATTCCACCCTGCAGAACAATGTGAACGGATGAATGGTTTATGTGCTCCTGCCCTCCTCACTCCAGAAGGCAGAACACTGTGTTCTGTGAACAGCAAAAAATACTCCCACTGACTGGCTCAAAGACTCTCCCCTTAAAAGACTGGGCTTACAATCTGGCGCAGGCAAGGAAGTGCTGACTGGCCACTGGCACCTGCACAGCTCTTGGCTCACACACTCGGCCTGGCTGTTAGAAACAAACATAGTAGCAGACACCTTGGAGTTGCCCCTCCAAGATATACTGCATCTATGCAAGCACTCTTTCTAACCATAGTTCAGTTCTTTTCTGTTGTGGGTGTTGAATAGAAGCTTTTTTGGTGCCTTTTATAAGTCTGTTCAAAGATTCTAAGGATTGGAGAATACAGACTCATTCATTTTTCATTTTAACTTCTCTTGGGATATGAATGTTAGGAGCAAGAAGAAAGAATGAAAGAACATACAGAGAGAATAATTCATGAAGTGACCAAATGCTACCTATAAGACAAGAAGGAAGAACTTGGCAAAACAGAACTGTGTGGAAGGACGTCAGGGTAGCCTGGGATGTGGGCATCAGCCTGGGACAAGAGGAGCAGCCCGGAGTCTTCATTTCTTCATTTGTTTACATCCTTATTTATTTACTTAAATAGGAAATGCTGCTCTGACCGTTGGAAAAAAGTTGGCACCTCAATTCAGTCAGAAAGCAAGCATCACACTTGACTGCATTAGAATCCTTTTGTAAACTCTAACTAGAAGAGAAAGAAATCTTCTCAGACACTGTTAGCTAAGCTTAAAATCAAGGACTCTTCAAATCATAAAAGTTAGCATTTCTTGCTCCTTTGAGTTGTAGTTCTCCAACATTTAACATAAATACAAGGACCTGATCTCATGATATTGATTTTGCAAAAGTTCTGGTTTTGGTTATTCTTCCTCCAACCCCAGAACTGCGCCATTATTTTCAATTCTGAAGTGCAACTGTCATTTCAAAATTATGACTCATAGATTTTTTTAATTTGCAGGTAAATAAAAGATTAGAATGTTGTAATTCTAATATACACTGAGGAAAATTATAAACCATATATAAAAGGCAATAATGACTCTGAGAAGCCCAGGGGGTTGGGAAGATTATGTTAGAATCCACCACCAAACTGAGTTGGAAACAAATAATTTTAAAAATAGACTAATGTGAAAGTACAACAAATATTCTGAGATATAATTTGAGACATGTCTTTCTACTATGCAAAATAATTGAATGACACTCAAATAGGCCAACTTTCAAATTCTTGGGCTTTTTCTGAATTGTGTCCATATTACGCATAAGGCTTATGTCTGTCAACAGAGGAATGGATGATAAAAATGTGATACAAATATACATTTATGTTTATTCAGCTATAAGGGAACATAAAATTATGAAATCTGTAGTAATGTGACTGGATTAGGAAATAATTATACAGAGATAGCTCAAATTCAGAAAGACAAACACTGTTATGTTTTGTCTCATATGCAAATCCTACATATACCTCTAAGGAGGCCATGAGGGAAGGAAAAAGGTTTAGAGGAAGAGGAGTAGATGACAGAGTAATACAAGATGTAAAAGGAGAATGGGCATTATTAGGGGTAGAAAGCTTCAAGATGGGGACACAACTGGGAAGAAACACGGGAGGGTGAGAGAGGAGGTCAACACAAACCATACAAATGCACATAATAAAACTTGTTGCCTTGAATATTAGTAAATTCAAACTAAAATAAAATAAATCATATGAGCACAAAAAAGGATAATTGGAAGGAGAAAGAGAAGGAAAAGGGAGGGATGGAAGGGACAAGGAGATCAAGGAAGGGTGAGAAAGTGAGGTATCTACTTCTTAATGAAGTCAATGCCAAATACATTAAAAGAAAAGGTGTCTCTAAGATACATTCCACATGTCACTTGATTCTTGAATTATGTGGTATTTCATGAAGTTACTATCGTAATTACTGTAGACAGACCAGAGCAAGCCCTTATATAGCTGTACTGTACAAAAATAAAAATAAACAATAACAAAAAAATAACAGTATCCCAGCACCATTTCTATGACTTCTGTATTGTATTTTGTCTGACTTAAAGACTGGAGGGTGAGCCTTGCCTGGATATCTTAACCCATAAAGGAGATTAGACTAACAGTAGCTTTACTCAGTCAATGTTGTTGTGACTTCTTTTACTAAACTAGGTAGTGAGTCTGCATGCTGCACGTGTTTCCTTACTCTACCTTGATTCTCATCCCAAAGCAACAGGCAACGTTTAGTGCAATGAGTTTCTCAGACTTCTAACATGAAAAAATAAAGAATACATTGCTTTTTCATGAGACACTTTTAATCATTCTGTTTTTTATGTACTTTATATTACTAAGAGCATATTTTATTCAGAATTTTTGAAAATACGTATTATTTTAAATAGACTGTGTCTGTCCATAAAATGCATACACCCAAAAGGACCTAATTTATACTTGTCAGAAGGTAAGGTAAGAGATTTATTTCTGCTCCAGTAATGTGTAGTATAAAGGCTAAACTACCTTGTTTTCATTTTCACTGTTTTTCAAGTCATACTGCAAGTAAAGGGCAAGGACACAGAGACCAGGAAGAAAAGAATTCTATGGGTTCAGCCTACCCATACCCTTCATCTTGACTATCCCTCACCCATTATCTAGATTTACTTTTAAAATGTAAACTCCAGGCTCAAGCCTAAGACAGTAGAGATGATAAAAGGAGCAAAATGAGAGGTTTTAGAGCATCAGGCACAAGACCAGCACAAGTTCAAACCCCAGCAAGGTGACAGGGAAGTAGGCACAAAATCTCACTCCTAACTAAGAAGGTATTTGCAATGGATAGCTGCAGGGAAACAGAAAAAAAAAATCAATTTTCTCCAATGGATGACATAGGATATATCAACCACACTCCAGGGCAATTCCCAGTCAGGAAGAGTTGGTCAACACAAAATGAACACTTCATGGTTTTTCTGCCCTTTATTGTGTTTTTGATTGAGTGGGAGTTGCGTGTTTTGCTGTATCTTGCTTTTTTTTTTTTTTTTAATGTGTGTCCTTTCTTTGTTTTTGGTGAAGAGAAGACATGAATTTGTATATGTAGGAAGTATCTGGGATAAGCTGGGAAAGGAGAAAATAAATATATGACCAGGGTGTATTGTATGAAAGAGTTTAAAAATTAAAAAAAAAATGTTTTGTGAAGTGGGAGGGAGGTAGGATAAGAATGTTCTGGGGAAAATAAGAGGACAGGTTACAATCAAGATGCTTGTATAAATGTATGAAAGTTTCAAACTATAAATTAAAGGACAAATGTAAACAGTGTTAGAAAAAAATAATGTTGAGAGTGATTGAGGGAGAGAACTGCCATCAACCTCTGACCTCCGCATGTACTTATACAAGACTTGTATGTGTACACACACACATACACACATACACACACACACATACACATACACATTTTTTTTTCTCCAGAATTGTAAGCAAAACTGATGCATGACTGCACAAGTTACTGTTTGACATATAATGCATACAGTTTTGAATTCTCTGCATTACTTGCAAAAATGTTCATAATTTGGAAAGAGCTAGTTGTTTAAAGGACTTCGCTTTGAATGGAGACAGAGTCATTTTGTATTGCCCATGCTGGCCTGGCACTTGAACTCCTGTGGTCTCTGTCTCGAAAATGTGAGATCAACAGGTATGCACCACTACACCTGGACTCAGGTATGTGTGCCTAATAATATATATAAACTTAAGAAGTACTTAGAAAAAAATGCTCCTTGAAGTAATTTTGGGGCATTGGTCTACTAGAATGGGCTTAAATTCTTTATATTTAAAGCCAAAGCAGGCAAACAAACAAACAAAAACACCCTATACTACATGAAAGAAAAGGCCATTTTCTATTAAAAGTAAAAGCCTGATGCAATGGTTTAAAATACACATGTTTTTTCATGTTCACATACATGTAATGGTACATACATACATACATACATACACACATCTATATACACAAGGAATGTATGGAAAATAAGCCTAGATATACTAGGATAACATTTTGATGACAATGTTGAAGACTAGTGTATATAATCTGGGTACAGTTAATTTAACCTGCTAATGAATTTTACCATCCACTCTATATTCTTTAGAAAGATTTGAAGAAGATGAATTTGACCCTCATATCAATGCTAATAGCAATGCATACAGAGTACGAATTGGACCTTCCTTTTATTTCAATATATGTAATTCTTTACTAAATGATGGGGTAAAAAATATATATTTAAGTATATGTTTATAAATGTAATCAGATAAGAAAATTTAGTATTGTCCATGCAGTTTTAGAATTGGCTAGTCTATCAGGGACTTGTGCATTGAGATTATCATTTGCTACTCTTTAAGCAAGCATTGTTTGCCTGTAGCTTTTTTTCTAGAGCGAATTCTCTAAAACATATTGGCCTATCAACAGTGTTGTTGAATTTTACTTCTCACTCAGGCTACCTTATTACTGAGATTTCCTAGGTACAGTGTTCCTTCCATGCTTATTGCATTATATTGATACAGATGCCCCATCCTAGTACAATCCTTCTGCCATCTCTTTTGCACTATTCCCTGAACATTAGACGTAAGGCTTGTATTATAGTTCTATCACTTTGGTCCAGGCACTCCACAATTAGCTGTTATCTGCATTTTCACCAGTATGGCTTTTAATAATGGTCTCTGTCTGCTGCAAAAAGAAGGAAGCTTTTCTGGTGAGGGATGAAAACTAAACTGACCTGATGACTTAAAGACAAGTATTCAGAATAGAGTTAGAAATTATGCTAGTTTGGTGAAGTGACATTAGTAGTTTCTACTCTATTGTCCCTAGGCTCAACAGCCACTACCAGATATGGATTTCCTTCTATTGAGCAGGACTTACAAAAACTCCTGTGGCAGACATGGGGAATCTCCTGTCATGTTATTGGCCAGGGAGGTCCAAGAGAAAGCCTCCCTCAACTCCCCTTAAAGATAGGGTACTGCCACTACCCTTGGTTGCCTCTCAGAAATTGAAGGTAAGACACCATACACTTCACATGGAGAATTTAGAGTAATCAGCAGAAACTTCCATAAAAATGTCCTCCCTGAAGACTAGCCATTATAGGGCTAGAAGGAGCTATGCAAGTATGCAAGTATCCAGGAGAGAAAAGTAGTCAGTAGTGCTACCCAGATGTGATACCTATAAACAACAACAATGTCTAGCATTCCCAGATATCTCCTAATGTACAACAATGGCATTTATATTCTGGAAGTAATAAATTCCATTTCTTTCTTTCTTAGGTTGAATTGTTATGAATAAATACAAGGCTAGTAAAGGTAATAAACTCTGGAATGGATCACTTGGTACCAAACAATCAATAGGGGCAATATCATCTAGGATATTGTATTCCATCACTTTGTTTTTATCAATGTTTGTTTGTCATCCCCACAAAATTTTAAAGTAGTGTTGGCCCCCATTGTATGTGAAAAATAAATCAAAGCAAAGAACTCAAAGCAAGCAAACAAACAAATATCAAATGAAGAAAATAAAATGAAACAACAAAGAAAAAACACTGAGTGATAAAGAGGACAGAAAGTGAATGTATATTATGTATCTTATAAATTAAAATGTAAAATCAAGTTAAACAAAAGTAAACTTCATACCCTACTCTTCAGAAATTAACAACCCACTAACTAAATCAACCTATAGGACAGAAGCATTGTAGTACAATGACTAGATTTCCAAAGGCTGGTATAAACATGTACCCCAAGCAGGGCTTCTCAACATTGCAAGGAAATATTAATATTTGAGGCTGAATAATTAACTCTTCATTGTGTGGAACATTCCTATACAATGTGAGGCATCTCTGGGTTTCTACTACCCATAAGAGAACAACTAGCCATTCCTCAATAAAGTGTGTGAACTACCATTGTCAACACACATTTTCAACTTTATTTCAAGGGTCAGAGTCACCCCATATTGAGACTTTGTCATATAGGAATTGCACCTTTGCTATGACTGCTCCAGCAAACAATCTTAATTTTCATCACCAGGTCTTATTTTTATAATCCTGACTCTTTCCTCCCAAGTGATTGCTCCCTCAAAGAGGCACCAAACATTTTGTCTTTCCCTAAGATAATTAAAGCTTTCATCATCATTTTGATCCTGCTTGACAGTTTGGGAAAATGGTTGAGATTCTAGAACAAAAGCAAAAAGCAGCTATAATTTTAAAATACTCCTGCATAATTGAGATGTACTGAAATATCCATCCTGACCCTAACAGAGAGTTACTTACATGGGACTATAAGTAAGGAGAAAGCATTTCCTGACTTACCTGCCTGGACCACTTGCCTTGTGGTTGACCACTCCTCATCTATAGCCTTAGAGTTGGAGGCAGAGCTTGATCATAGAGATAGGAGCAGAACCTTTTACCTATGAGCAATATTTGCTGGATAAGTCTATTGTCTATGTCTAATGAGATCAGCCCATGAGGTTTGCATTACTTGGTCTTTCTCTAATCTTAGATAAAATATAAGCTTTCAAAGTTACACCATATGTTCTGATATTTTCTGACTTTACCAGGGAGATGTTTCATATAAAATTGAAATGATAAAATGGCCACTGTTGTTTTTAAGTTGCACTACCAAATCTCCCTACCTACAGTCTGATGGCTTCTCCCAACACATACTGTGCATCACCTACTACTCTACATTCCATAACTGTAACAGGTATGACATTGCTTTGATGATTTGCAAGGTATATAGTGGATCCAGCATGGTTCTTCCTATGTGGTTGGGTGTAGCTTTACTTTTAGGAACTAAGTAGGTGTTGAAGTGGGTAACTTGAGGTTCCAGTCAGTATATATGTTTCTGGGTGTCCATATTCATACCCAGGGTCCTCAGTATCTGGGTCTATAAAGCTTGTATAACTAAATGGTAGAATACTGCAGTTTCATGGATCACAAAGTTTTGAAACTACAGTTTGAGTTCTAATAAATTGTAGAACAGACAACATGTTTAAAAATAAAACAGAGGTAATATTAGTTATTTGAGCCAGGTGGTGGTGGTGCACACCTTTAATCCCAGTATTTGGGAGAGAGAGGCAGGCAGATTTCTGAGTTCAAGGCCAGACTGGTCTACAGAGTGAGTTCCAGGACAGCCAGGATTATACAGAGAAACCCTGTCTCGAAAAACAAAACAAAACAAAAAATTCTGTTGGCACAGAAAATTTTTGCTGGCTCAAATTATTGGCTAAACACTAGACAATGAGAAATTATAGGGAATATTTTGATCTACTAAGCAACTCATTACGTGATAACATTAGTTGCCTCAGTTGCTATTCTATTGTTGTGTACAGACACTATGAAATATACAACTACTATAAAAGAAAGAACTTAATTGGAGGGTTGCTTGGAATTTGAAAGAGTGAGTATGTTAGGAAGCTGGAAGGGAAGGTATGGGAGAAGTAGAAAAGATTTTTACATAGTAACCTCCAGCAACAGATGGAGAGAAAGACTCTGGGCCTGGTGTGGGCTTCTGAAACCTCAAAGTCTATTCCCAGTGACATCTCCCCCCAACAAAGCTACATCTCCTAACACTCCAAAAAAGTTTCTTGCCCTGATGATTAACCAATCAAATATATGTGCCTATGGGAGCCATTATCATTCAAATCACCACAAACATGTACATTTAAATTTTTAATGGATAAAGCATAACAATTTTGTGGAAATATAGAAGGATACAAAAATTATTTTTACTTTGCACAGTTATGATGAAAAGTAGGCAGGCAATCATCCCAAAAGTCACTACTCTTGGATAAATAATCATTTTTCTTGAAACAAGGTTATACTATTCATCCCTATTTGGTCTGAAACTTTTCTTTGTTGACAAGGTTAACCTCAAACTCATAGAAATCTATCTCCTTCTAGATCCTGAGTGCTGGGATTGGTGTTATATATAACCATGTGTACCTAATACAAGAACTTAATAAGTATAAATGTTATTTTTGCTTAAATGTAGATTTTTCTTGTTTAAAAATAAAATGTACATGGTACCATGTACATGGTACATGGTACGTTCTTGGACCGTACTAGGGATGATGGTGCTCTGTTGGACACATCTTTCTGCACTGCCTCAACTGATTTTAACATGATAAGCTTTATATTCTACTCTCTATCTGTCATGTTTAACAACACTTGTTTGAACATATACATCAATACAGCATAAGTATATTTTCCTTTGTGTCACTTTCCTTTTGTAAGTATAAACATCTTGTCTACACTCTTTACCAGGTAGGTACCATGAGACTGCATCCCAGAATTCTCTGTAAGAAGACATTTGTGAATGACATATGCTCCCAGGTGCTTTTCTGATGGGTATGCTCCAGCTGGAATTGTTCCTTTCTATTTTTTCCATTTTTGTGATAATGATGCACATACACTAAATTCTACATGGGCCATTTAGCATCATACAATAACAATTCTCCATGTCTCTATAAAATTATTTTCGGTTGTGTAGCTGGAGGTTATTATCAGAGATGATGTTTCTAAGACAAGTCAAAAGTTCTAGAGAAGCAACAGCCCTTTAAAACCTTCCATGCAACCTGGATATCATGAGCACTTGATTGGCCCAAAACAGTACTTCTCATATATGCTATATATATGATGGAAAAATAACAGAAGATAAGATCTACCAAGGCTTGGGTAAAATGACAGGCTTCAGACAAAACACAACCTTATCAGTTAGAGCAGCAATCAAAGGATCAAGGGTGCAATTGACCTTAGTAAGAGCTAAGTAACCTTAGTAAGGAGCTCTTTCCTGTTTTTTCTCCATGAAGAACGAAGTAGTAGTAGAAGGAGGAGGAGGAGAAGAGGAAGAAGAAGAGGAGGAGAGGAGGAAGAGGAGGAAGAGAGGAGGAAGAAGAAGAAGAGGAGGAAGAAGAAGAGGAGGAGGAGAGGAAGAAGAGGAGGAGGAGGAGAGAAGGAGGAAGAAGAAGAGGAGGAGAAGTAGAAGGAGGAGGAGAAGGAGGAAACAAAGGCTGTGTTTTGACAAAAAAGGGCCATAGCATGTTCAACTAATTGAACTGTGCCCAGTGTGAACCCAAGGACAAAGCCATTGAAAAGTTCATCATTGGGAGCAATGTAGAGGTCACTGTTGTCAGAGACATATGCAAAGCAAGCATCTTCAATGACTATGTGTGTCTGAAACTCTATGTCAAGCTGTATTATTGTATGACCTGGGACATTCATTGCAAGGAATAGATCTTGTGAGTCCAGGAAGGACCTAACAGTCCAGCCCTGACTTAGACCATCTGGTGCTACATGACAACCTCTACTAATGCCCATGTAAAAAGATTGTATCATAAGGACAGAAGAAAAAAAAGCACCTTGAGAAGTTAAAGTTATACTTAAATTAAAAAAAAAATTCTTACAGTAGTCTGGAAAACAAATGCGTATTATTGATGATGCAGAAATACATGTCAGATAGGCACACCAACATATTCATACCAGCTCTGGTTATAGCAATATCACTTCCTTTTTCACAAGAGAATAAAAATTGGCCTCAGAAGTTGACTTAATGAGCTGGAGATCATAATGAATCCAAAGGGAAGAAACAAGGCAAGCATTCAGTAGGCCCCAGTCACTGATGCTACATTGTGTATTCTCAGCCTCATGCCCATAAGTGTTTGAGCTTCAAGGCATCTGCGAAACGCAAGTTATTGTAATTAAAATACAGTTTTAGGCAAATATTTATTTTTCAGAAGACAGTGGTTTCATCAGATTCTCGGGGGAGAGGGGCATACCACAAATACTGTTAAGTATTATTATGTGATGCCAAATGAACAGGAAACCTTATGTCATCTTTTGAAAAATGTACGTGTGTTAAACAATCTGCAGACGTAAACAGTTGCCTCTCCTGGATGTATGCACCTGTGTGGAAGGGTGCCCATGCAAGTGTGTGCAGGAGCAGGAAGGATTCAGGGGAGGGCTCTTGTGTTGTTCCTTGTATCCAGCTACCTTTTTGTTTCAGTGTTGATATTCTGACATGTCTGTCTTTCAGTGGCTTGGAGCTGGTCAAGTCACCTAGCTAGCCAGATAGACCCCTGAGTCTTCTTGTCACTATTACTCTAGCCCTGAGATTGTATTCATGCTACACAACTCCTGCTTTTTTTTCCTCTTCCTGGTGTTGAAATTATGGTGTCGAGCTCATAAAACCAATAGTTACTAATAGAGGGTCACTCAGTTATTCCTTCCTCCTTCCCTTCCCTCCTTTCTTCTCTTCTTGTTTCCAGTACTCTCCCTCTTTCTCTCTCCTCCTCCCTCTCTCCTCCTCCTTCCCTCTTTCCTCTGCAGTACAAAGATTTGAATTCAAGGCTTTGTTCATATTCAGAAAACACTCAAACAAAAAGTTAAGCCCTCAGCCAAAATTTCACTCCCCCTTTCCTCAGTTTCTACCCAGGACCACTCCATCCTCATTTATTTATGCAGAAAATCCCTTAGTATATATTTTCTTTATATCAAAGGCTTACAAATATCAATATAAATAAAGGTATAAACAGTATTATTGTGGATATAATCACTATTCAAATTCTCCCTCCATAATAGTAAGGGGCTTTCCTGGGCTTTATATGCATCTATATACAGCCAATCCCCCTCCTTGTCCATCTTGTTTGAGGCCCTCATATAGAAACTCCCTATTATGTGCTCTCAATGTTACTATCAGAGTAGGAATGTTCCCAAGGGCGTCTGTGGAAATTAGGGACATCCCACTAAGTAAAGAACAGGGGAATGGCATTCCTTGCTGTTCATCATCACATATCACTGTTGATAGCTTGTAATGTTGGGAGCTTTATATGACTCTTATAAAAATAGAGCCTTCCCAATGTAACCACCATTTTTCATGCAGATACACAGACCGTATATTCTGCCATGTTTAATTTTGCTCAGCTGTTTATCTCTCTGTGGGATTCAGGAGTAGCAAACAACCCAAAGAAACAAGAGTAAAAAGAAAAAGAAATCTGCAAGGAGAAAATATCCAAAAACCTATCGCCGACTGAAGGGGAGAAATCCAGGTCTGCACAGATGAGTGCTTTTAATTAGGGAGAGAGCTGAACGGCAAAAGGCTTATGCTAATAAGCAGGCTCTTTTAATCAGCTTATTAAAAAGAAACATTTTTAACAGCCAAAATAGTTTCAAAAAATGGTAATTATTAGAAAAGCATTAGCAGGTTGATGGCGGAGGAAGAAAAAGGCTGGGTATGAACTGAAATTAAAAAGCTCTCTGGATGCTGAAGGCAGGCCCAGCAGTCATGAAGAAGTGGGGCAGCTTCCTTGTGGTCATGCTTTGTGGCCGTTCTGTCCCTTCGTGTACAAAAGACTGCATTCCTTTCCAGATTACCTGCTCTCACTTCATTTTTTCTTCTTTCTGATTATTTCCCCTACCATTTCTAACGTGTTCTTTTCAAATCCTTTTTTCTCTTCCTGGTTTTGGTCTCGAGGCTTTTGGCTGTGTTTTCTTTCCTGTGATAAATATGCTTTTCTTGTCTACTGCTCTCTGTAGCCCAGACATGTTCAACCAATCTAACTAGAATTTTAACGTGGTAAAAGAAAAATATCTCATGGTTGGTTTCTCAGGAGCATTTCTAGTAGTTTCATTCATCCTACATTCTAGAAAAAATTCTTCCAAAGAGTTATTGAATTCTGTTACAATATGGATCAAAATATTGAGATATAATACTGTGAAGAAAGTTCCTGGTTTTATTGAATTTTCTATGAGTCATCAAGATACAATGAAATGAGTGTAGAAAGGTGGTGAACAGAAAGTAGAATAAGCTATGAAACTAAACAAGTGAAGCTAAGACAAAGCAAATAACCCAACTGGACCCTCCCCATTTCTTCAGTCCCCATCCCTCATCTCTTGTACAAGATACCAAGGGAAGGGCACTGCTTCACTCCATGGGCCTAATTTGAAGCCTCTGAGGCTTATCTCCGGCATCTGGAACCATAGAAGATACACAGTAACTACCCTGATTTCAGGAGAAAGAAGGAAGGTATACTACAGCTGCCTCTTCTGACCTGCTACCAACTCACAGTGCCTTGCTTTCACCAGGTCCAGCAATGGGTCAATAGAACAGGGAACTTGAGAGCCTAAGCCTCTGGAGGCCATACGCCTGCCACAAAGGAAAACTGGGCCATGAATGGATTGAATGATATGACCCAGTCGCTCAATTCTAGCTGCTTGACATGGAAAGGCAGTAGGTTGATGAAAAAAAGACTCTAAGTCAACAAGATTGGGGTACACATGAACTCACAGACTAAGGCAGCAAGCAAGACTCTGTACCAGGTAGGGCCAGAAAGCTAAAAGGAAAAGTGGGCACATGCCCCGATTCCTAACCCAGAAGCATTCTCCAACTGATAACCATTTACAAATGAAAATTTAGTTTCTTCCAAGGGAGTCTCACTGTGGAAACAAACTACTCTGAAGTGTAGGGAGCATGATCAGCAGTAGATGATCAACAGCAAATGAACTCAGTGGCAAACTACTCTGAAGTGTAGGGAGCATGTTCAGCAGTAGATGATCGACAGTAAATGAACTCAGTGGCAGCTTTTGTCTTATAATGTGTGTATGTCTTATAATGTCTTATAATTATTTTTCTTTTTTTTTTTAGATATTTATTTACATGTAAATTTCTCCATTCCCAGTTTCCCCTCCAAAAAAACAAAGAAACAAACAAAAACAACAAAAACAAACCCCTGTTGCCTTCCCCTTCCCCATGCCTGCCACCCCGCCCTCTCCCACTTTCTGGCCCTGGCATTCCCCTACACTGGGGCACAGAACCTTCACAGGGCCGAGGTCCTCTCCTCCTATTGATGATCAAATTGCAATCCTCTACTATACACATGCTGCCACAACAATCAGACCCCTCCATGTACTAATTATTTTTCTTTAAAAAAATTCTATCTCATTATTTTTATTTTATTTTATTTATATATTTTCTTCTTTCTTTTTAACCTTATTTTTTTCTTCTTTCTTTTTTCTTTTTATAGGTCTTTGGAGTATATATTATGGCTTTGAGTTTAGTGTTGCCATGGAAACTCTGTGTATGTGAACAAGTGGCTCTCTGCTTCCAGTGCCTTCTCTTGAGCTCTTTAACATCTTCTGTTTGTTTTCTTCAATTCTGATGTGTTAGTTTTTGTTTTATCTTATTTTATTTTCATTATTATCCTTTAGAAACCCATTTGTTTTCTGATAAGAGAGAAAAGCGGGAATGGATCTGAGTGAGAGGAGAGGTAGGAAGCAAGTGAGAGGAGGAGAGAAAGGCAAAACCATAGTCAGGATATATTATGTGAGGAAAAAGTACATTTTTTTTTAATAAAATGAAAACCAGAAAAAATCCACAAGGTCATTCTACTTGACTTTTCCTTCACGTCTGTCATATGTTCGCCCATGGCTAATTAAATAGAAACACTGCTTTTAACATTCTATTACTCCTATTTTTACTTTAAAAGACAGATTTAATCCAACACATTTTGTTGGAAGATCTACAGTTATGCAGTTTAGGTGTGGGAGTTATATTCTTATCACTTTCTCCTTCTCCTTCATGAGAACAGCCCAAATATACACATTTAAAATTGATGGCCATTACTGTGACTAAGCACCAGGAGTCAGTGATGCACAGAATGCCATGCCCACCATGTATTATTCACACATTTATTTTTCTGATCTCTCTGTACTAGAAAATAAACTCTTAAGAAAAGAAGGACTCAGCCTCATTTTCTGCTGACAGATACTAAGTATTTAATTAATAATGTTGGAAAAATGAATAGACAGCGACCCCCTTCCTGCCTTTGATATTAAATGTGCTAGTTGAGTTCTGCTGACTGCCTTATCTTATGGATCTATATCTCTTCTTTAGCTAAGGCTCGACTCTTGTCTGCTTGAGACTCCTCGCATGCACTTCCTGAATTATTCGGAATGTTTTGAACCTCCAACCTCTTTCCTGATAAAGCACTTTTCATATTAACATCACAATTATTAGTCAGGGTGAGATGCTGCAGAAGATATCAACCCATAGCTTTGCCATTATCCATATCATTTATTCTCCAGAACTCAGAAGAAATAAAATTTTCGTGTTGAGAGGTACAGTTGGTGCTACTGTAGTTATAGCTGGCTGGGTACTTTCATACATATAAAACAAAGCATAGGGTCATACACTTTGTCTTATTCATTAAAATCTCCATTGTTTCCTTGTTACCCAACAGATGAAACCAAAATGCCTCAATAATACAAAGCCTCTCAAAATGGTATCCCTAATTTCCTCTTAGCTTTTTTCCCCTTTCTTCCATATTCTATATTCAGGTCATATAAAAGTACTCACATTTGTCTTAACATACCAGAACTTTCCATAAAATTGATTCCTAGTGTGTACCACTCCTTCTGTAAAAAAATGTTTCTCTTTACATCACTGAAGAAATTATAAAGATTCTTCTCACACCAAGTCCAATGAGCCCGTTTGTGACAACTTTCCTATATCTTCTTAATGAAATCGATTCTGTCTCCTGTGCTTGATTATAATGCTCCCATATCACATTTCTTATATGTGTAAGCTCAGTGCCTCCCACTGGTCTATCAACTCCCTTAGGAAAGGGAATATACCCTATCTATTAATGCATTGCTGTAGCCTAACACCTCCTTGAAGCAGAATTTGTTGAATGAATAAAAAAAAAAAAAAGAATTAGCTAAGTCAAACACCGCTTGAGAGACTATAGCTATTTCCCCACTTGTCGTCCCACTTTCTCAAAGGAAATCAAAATTGTGAGTATTGATTTTAAGGAAAGAGAGACTGGAGAAAAGGTTGAAAATAGAATGTACTTCAAAAATGATATGCATAGGGACTTCTCTGGCCTTTTCATTACATTCTTCCTCTCTCCAACCTATAATTCTTTAAATGGGGGTGAGAATAGGGGAGCAGTAGGGTAGCATGAATGCGGGCCAAATGTAGGTAGCCTGCACTGCGGCTTCATAGATCCTCAAGGAAAAAGCAAATCAAAGAATATTAGAATTAGAAAGAAGTGTCACCAATAATCTACACCAAACTGTTCGCTTGCCTATTAGGAAAGCCATATATTAAATAAGCTTGACTTGTCTGCAACCACACAGTTAATAAGTAGCAGAATCTTAATTCAAGTTTTCTAAATAAATACAGGCCAGTGCACCTTCAGCCCACCATAGTTCTCTTTGACATTTTTGTTATTTCCCAGACTTAAAAGACATTCTTATTCTTTCTATCATCATTTTTCTTTCTACGTTCTTTTTTCGAATAGTCTATACATGCTTAAATGCAATTGTCTGATATATCACAGACACAGAGCATTTATGGGAAGGCAGAGGGACTTAAGCAGATATTAAAAATAAAGTGTGCATCTATAAAATTTTGCTGGATTTAAAATATGAGGAGCACAATAGTATTGCCTGTACCTAACGGGAGCCTACAACACCTAAATGCATGTAATTTAAAACCTCTATACCTTCCTTGCAGAACAATCTTATTTTCATTGTTATGTTTTAATGTGAATGACTATAGCAGGCAAATGCCAGTATTCACAGCCCTAGTCCTAGTTTGTCTGAGAAAATTATGCCAAGCGTGCAGTGCCATCTGGTCCTGTAGCGATGCCATCCTTTCATTTCTCAGCTCCGTGATAAACAACCCGACTGCACGTCATTCTCTGAGCTTCACAAGCACCTTGGGGCAAGAGAGGAGGGGATGTGTGCCCCCTCCCATGCCACATCTAAAATGATGCATATGGCTGGGCGGGCATGAGAAAGGCAGTTCTTGAACATTTGGGCCAGTGATGAATGGGAAGGCAGATCTAAGCACTCAAAACAACCACAGGACAGAAGTATTTTCTCATAATTTGTAAAGATCCTGGTAGGAGAGATTTTTGGGGAGAAAAGACATGAGACAGAGATGATGAGCCTCATCTTGACTGATCCTGGTCATCTGCCCATTAGCAAAGGCTCAAAAGTTGGGCACATGATTAGGAATCAAGTGGTAGAGTTGCAGAGAACAGCATGGCGTTAATGATTTATGCAGGGCTTATGGCCCATTTTCAGTGGGATATAAAAGTGAGGTCATGAGACTCTGCTATTGATGAGAACATAAGGAAGTTGAGAGAATTCTACATCTGGGGGAACTATTGCCTAACATTTAAGTTGCTTCTCTTTGGGTCCCCTCTTTGCATTGAACTTGCTGCTTTTCAAACTGCCCAGCCCTTTTATCTGTTACACAATGGCTAAGGCTTTTGATAAAATAATGGTTATATAGCATCCATTTCATCACCTGAGACATTAATAAATAGGTTATTTACTAATATATATAACCCATTATAATTTTATACAATTATATATTATATAATATGTTGTAATAATATAAAAAAGAAATATCTGAAAATGTTAATATTTCAAGAAACAAGTTGCTGATATGACAGTGGAAATCTTACAAATGGGACAACATTACAATGTCTAGAGATATTCTGAGAAAATTGTAGAAGCCAAATAGATGATGGACTAAAACTGAAATTGTTTGAATATTAGGATGTTTTGTTCATCCTCTGGGAAAAGAGTTTCTATGAGCAGAAACAAAAGGGAAGTAACAGAGCCAAAGTTGGCTTGGGAAGGAGAGACTCTAATTTAGCTTTTACTAATAAAACTCAACATCTTTAAAGTATGTATAACTTTTATGCTAAACCCAAATTATAGTTAAACAAACAAAAAAAAAAAACCCAAAATACCAAAAAAACAAAAACAAAACCACCTGCTATAGGGACTCTTTGTGAGTTCATTGATCCATATAAGGGTATTGAGTGGAACATACTCCCTCTCTTGGGTTGTAATGGGACATTCTCAGCTCTTAGTGGCCTACTACAGAATGTACATTTGAGCCCACACAGGCAAACAGAAACATCTCAGGAGAATAAGAGATACTAGTCACCTTGAGGGCTTGTGTAATGGCTATTCCTTCATTGTCAACTTGACTATATCCAGAATGAACTACAATCCAGAATTGGAGGGAACTCCTGTGGTCCAGGTCTTGAGGCTGGAAGACACAAATTTCTGAACTAGATCTTGGCATGGAGATCTTGAGGCATAGTTTAGGCACAGGCAAGGTAGTATGTGCCTTTAACCCAGGAGACTGAGGCAGGGAGATCTCTGAATTCAAGGTCAGTCTGCGACAAAGCAAGTCCCAGATCCAGGCATGGTGGTACATACCTTAAATCTGGGCCACACCTTCTGCTGGAGGCCTACATGAGGACATTGGAAGAAAGAAGACTCACTCTTCTTTGACTGCTCGCACTTACTTGCCAGCACCTTTGTTAGAACCTACTTCTACAGAAAACCATGTAAAACAACTAGCCTTGTGGGACTGAGCAACTTCTAGATTCTTGGATTTCCCATCCTCAGCTGCCCATTGTTGGGTTAGTTGGACTACAGACTGTAAGTCATCACAATAAATTCCCTCAATATAGAGAGACATTCCATCAGTTCTGTGTCTCTAAAGAACCCTTAAGATAGCTTGTTTTCAAGTAATGATTTGATCATCTGGTTAGTGTTAGTTACCAAATTCTGTACCTGGTCATATATTATATGTTATAGAAACAAAGATAAAGATGATAGATGTCCTTCCCTTGGAGATTCAAATATGAAATAGAATGCTTTTTATAAATCCACCATGTCACATGGAACAGCAAAGGAAGGTGGACACCAACCTATGGCTTCAGAAAGAAAATAAGATGTTAGGTATCATAGGCCTGAAAGATGAGTTTGGTGTCAATTGCTAAGAAATGACAAGGGAACATTGCAAGCAGCACAGTATTTGGACAATTATGGGGCAGAACAAACCTCTTAGTCCATACATTCCATTTTCTAAACATCACTTTGACTTACTTGGGCAAAAGCGACATAACAGAATTTTACATATTGTCCATTCTCACTTTTCTGCATACTAATCACTGTTGTCCTCCACCTTTGCCCTGACCCATTCATGCCCCACTAATGTTCCTTGAACAAGATGCAAGACCAAAGATGTCTGTGTATGTGTAAAAAGGACTGAACACCCACATGTCCTTGTGGTCTTGTTTGTTCCTCAGACTGTTATGTAATAAACTTGATAAACTGGATAATACCCCACAATTTCAGGAACAACTGCTGACTTGTGCTCACGTGTCCAGCATTCTTCTACACTGACATCTTCATGAGGAGAAACACTTTCTATCTAATCCTGGAAGTCTGTAGTCCTTTGAACCTAAAAGATCTGTTCATGCTCAGGCTTCTGGGCACTATATACCTATCAGTAAAACAATCAGTAATTGATGTTTTTGGATTGGATTTAATGAGTATTGTGGAAAAGTATGATACCACAACATGGGCATTGTTTATCTTATAGACAACACCAGGATCATCAGACTTTCAATGGCATTTACCACTAGAATGATTATTTATTACAATAATATATATGAATGTGAATGTGTGGTGTGTGTGTGTATGTGTGTATGTGTAAGTGTGTGTGAGTGCATAATTAAATTCTCTCATAACACTAAAATTAGCCATTGCTATAAATGTCAACTTATGAACAAGGGACCTGTCATCCAGAGAAATAACGGACCTACCCAGGGTCACTCAACAGTTTAGCGGCAGTGTACAGAAAACACCTAGGTGGCCTTATAAATGTCATGCCTTTTGTTGATGAAGAATACTCAGTTGTTTAATATGGGATCAGATTCAATAATGTGAATAACAGTGTGCTAGGCAACAAACCCATGCTGTAAACTCTTTCAAGGTCACCTCTTAGCAGCCTGAGAAACCATGTCAAACCCAGGGTTCCAAACATTTCATGTGGCTTTTTGTATGCACTAAAAAGAACTCTAACACTGACTATGCGTTTGGTTACACTTCTCTTTTCAGATGTTTGTACCCTGTGCCCTGATGAACATTCACTTTAAATTCATCTCTCTACGTAAATTACCTAAGATCCCATCATCTCTGTGTAGAAATTAAGTATAAATGTATTGTCAGGAGGAAAGAGCAACTAATTTTCAACTACTCTCAAAGAAGGAAAGAAAAGCAGTTGGTGCTCCATGGAAAACCAAAACAAGAGAAAAATCAGAATAGGTGGGAGAAAATGTTCAAAGAATGATTTGTTTGTCTCTTGGCTGGGAATCCACGGAAAGGACCAAAGCTGAATGGCATGTGTCTTCATGTTACCCTTGGTTCAGTCCCTCCCTTATCCAGGCACACTGAACGTTTACTACCACCTGATGCTTCAAGAAACAGTTTTCCATTTTACAAAACATGTTCCTGTTGTTTTCAAAAGATTACCTGAAACAATAAATGATTGGAATATATTATTGCTAATTTAAGATAGAGACATCTGACTTGAACATCACTTTAACTTATGATTTCTCTCTGATGAAATCCTCATCCAAATTTCATAAACTCTGGCATCTGAATTGCAAATTCATCTAGAAAGATTAGTTCTGATAGTTTGAGGTGGCCACAGTTAACAGAGAGAGAGAGAGAGACAGAGAGAGAGAGAGAGAGAGAGAGTGACAGAGAGACAGAGAGAGAGAGAGACAGAGAGAGAGAGAGACAGAGAGACAGAGAGAGAGAGAGAGAGCATGTGTCAATAGCAACCAAATATCTATAAAAAAACTTGGTCCTGATGTCAAAGGCACCTAGCTAAAATTTGATTACTTTCTCTCTGAGGTTAGTTAAACCAAAAGCAGTAGGTGGATTCATTATCAAAGGAGAGATCAGAAAATACAGGTAAAGGCAAATAAAAATTTTAGGTGATGAATCAGTCTACTTTCCATTACTGTAAGAAAATAACTGAGCATAGATAAAATGGATAACAGTTTACTTGTGGCTTGTGATGCTTGAGGTCCAAGACTGAGAAATTACACATTTGTGATGCTATGCTCACTGTGAGACAGTTGAGGGAGTGAGTACATGGCATCCTCACAAGGCAAGAGACAGGGGGTGGCTCACTCTCAAAGAGCCACCAGTAGCTCAACTGGAGGAGCATGGTTCCACTGACAACTCTATTTAATCCTAATCACCTTGAAACTATCTTGCCTCTAAGCATTACAGTGGTATTAAATTTCCACTGTCTAGTACTTCATAACGAGGACATTGTCAATGGTGCTGAACCCACACAGAGCAGATCAACTGAGGTTCTGCTTAGCATTGTAGGGGGAGGGGCCCTTTCAAAAGCATAGGATGAGTCAGAGCAAACTATCCAAGCAGCAATAGGAAATGACATGTTTTGTAGCAGGGGCTGTGGCAAGGAGTTTGTACTTCAGGCTGTACTTCATAGCATTTAGAACATTCTCAGCATCCCAATTAAAGATTTCAACATTTCCAATGATCTTAATCTCATCTTATAGGAAACTTATTTCTTTATAATTGCCCAAATTCTGAATCATCTGCACATATTGTACCTTTTCATTTCAATGGGTGATAAAGAGTGCTGCTTGTTAAGCCTTAAATCCTCAAAGCTGGGAAGCTCGTTCTGCTTCCCCAACATTTGACCAATAGTGACAAATCACCAGCTTGTAGGCAGCCCAAGCAGCCAATGTTTATTAAATGTCTCACTCAACCCCAAACCTCATGAATTGTTTAGCATACAACAGAGACAAAAAGTCAGTATTTCTCCTTGTGTCAGTTCTCGTTAGGAATGTCTCTGCTCTTCTTGCTGCTGGCTAGGAGTAACATTAACATTCATTGTCCTTTAACACATGGAGGCTTTGGGGCTCTGTATACACAGCTACTCCTGTGTTACATGCAGACAAATGCATACCCAGTCCATGAGCACAAAGAGGCAAAGGAGAGGACTTCACCAACAGTACATGCTTTGGGGAAGGGGCAGGGAACTTGTACCACTAAGTACCATTCATATGTCTAGAGAAGAGCCCCAGTAAGTCCATGCTGAGAAAGGTTATGAAATCAATTATGTGGACAATGAGAGACCTTCCAAACCCTCATTTCAATCCAGACCTAAGGGAATTGCTTTAGGTAGACAGTGACCTTGGAGATGGATACTTATCCAGCCTTTAAAGTATATAAAAATTTTGTTGTCTTTTATTTTTCTCATGATGCTTCCCACGGTGAACAATAATCAGAAGACACACTACAAAGGTGGTGATGGTCTTGTTTTTAAACTCTCCAGAGATTTGTCTGCTCCTGTGTTTTCTTCTGATGCTAAGCACAGAAACATTTTTAATGATGTCTTTAGAGAAGATAGTTAAGCACTATAGGTGAGAGTAACTTGAGGAAAAGTTTACTGCAAGAAGTGTGCATTTTTTTTTAAAAAAAAAAAAGATTCATTGATTTATTTTATGTATATGAGTATACTGTAGCTGTCTTCAGACACACCAGAAGAGAGCAATGGATCCCATTGCAGATGGTTGTGAGCCACCCTGTGGGTACTGGAAGTTGAACTCAGAACCTCTGGAAGAGCAGTCAGTGCTTTTAACTGCTGAGCCATGTCTCCAGCCCCAAAGTGTGTACTTTATAAGTATTAGGGCTCCATTTCTAGGGTGTGCTTTCAGCTGTCCCTAAAAATATCACCATAAGTTTAATATTAGGGGATATTTTCAGTGCTTTACAGCAACTGCCAGGGAGACTGCTTTAAGATAATTGTCAAAAAAAAAAAAAATGAGGGGCAGGCCAGATGATGTGTGTGTGAGGCACAGGTTTGGCTCAACTAAAAGAGAAGCCAGCTTTGTCTACATGCACTGACCATCTTAAAGAAAAGACCTCTAATATTGAATCAGTCTGTTCCTTTCCAGGAGTCTTTGATAAATCTGACCTCAGGGCAAGCTAGCAGTCACAAAGCTGTTGCAACCTCAAAGAGCTCCCAGAGCCATGGGGCACAGCTTTTGCTCCAGGTTCTCCCAACTCTTTCAACATAAGTGGAGTACTAGGGATCTCTTGAACACTTTTTTTTTCTCTCTCAAAGGTAAGGGGTCTGAGAAATTGATGTATTTTACAAGTTGAATAAATACAGAGGCAAACACACTTTACCATCTGTATATGGGGACCAGTCCCATCATGTGATTTGGAGTAATCAGCTGTCAGCCATGGAAATTCAGCAAAGGGTAAGTGGTATTTTTCCATTACCAACACCCATTCCCAAACAAAGAGTTCTGGGGTGGTTGTAAACATCAGCTAACAACTCTGGAGAAACACATTTTTCTAGCTGTGATGCGTACTGCACAATTTTATGACTGTAATTTGTCTTTTATCTCTCAAACATATTTTTGCAGATGATGGTACTTAGCAACCCAAAGGAAGCCTGCTTCTGCAGTTGAAAATAAAGCCAGATAATTAATAAATGAAATTTAAGAACTTTTCCTCATTGGTTTCCATAGGTGAAGCTAGCATGCAGGAAAGCTACTCTGACTTCCATTTGTATGCTTATGGCTTCTCATTTGTGTGCTCCACATTGAGAACAAGCAGTGGCTGGGCTTCAATCATGTTAGAACTTTTAACATTGGAAGAAACAGAAAGAGAAAAGGACATACTGAAACTTAGCTATGCAGAATAATGAAAGGAAAAACAGTGCACATGATCCAGGAGGCCATATCAGAGTTAGTTCTTCTTTTTCAAGAGTCCAATGAGCACCTCCACAGTCTTCAACACACTTCTATGAAGTGCACTTGGAGTGTCAGGTCTGTACATTCTTTTTAAGTACTCCATGCTTCTTTACATTGCTTCTTTCCATGCAATTCTACAATGGGCCGTCCTACTGTCAAGCCTAGCAACAGCAACTGCACATTCATCGTAAAGAAATTTTCATGTAATAACCTTAAAGCTATTGTTTTTTTCATATACATTGAACAACCATGAAATATTTCCCCAAGATGGAACCATCATGAATTAGAATATATACTAAATACCTTGTATAACTCAATGTAGAGAAGGGAAAAAGTTATTTGCTCATGAAAAATCTTCTGTATCTAGTTTATAACTATGGTCTATTCCTAAAACAGAAGTCTGTTCATAATTTATACATTCATTTGTATAACATGTGGATATATACTGAACTTGCTGTTCCTTACTTAGTTTTGGAGGAAAAACTAATAACTACACCATAAAATGCCACCAAAATAGGAACAGAATAATTGTGTGGAAGAAAGAGGAAGAGGGATAAAGGAAAGAGAAAGAGAAGGACAAGAACAGTGATGGATAGAAGATGAAAAGAAAGAAAGAAAGAGGGGTAGGTGGTGGTGGAGGTGCACACCTTTAATCCCAGCACTTGGGAGGCAGAGGAAGGTGGATTTCTGAGTTTGAGGCGAGCCTGGTCTATAGAGTGAGTTCTAGGACAGCCAGGGCTATACAGAGAAACCCTGTCTTGAAAAACCACCACCAACAACAAAAAGATAGAAAAAGAGAAGAGGGTACCTCAAGGTTATAAACTATTGATGACTGGCCCCACCCACTCCAGAGTAACCAGAGACAGTTCAGTCTTTAATATTTTCTTTCAAAGGTAAAAATGAAAGGCAAGTGTCTACCTATGGCTTTAACCAGATGTCTGGCTATGATTTATTTAGTGATTGGATTCCTCACTCCTACATCTTTCTTTCTTTTATGTAGATAATCTAAAAGAACTATTTCCCAAGAACATTCCCAGATTTTGAAATAGCATTCTCTCTCTCTCTCTCTCTCTCTCTCTCTCTCTCTCTCTCTCTCTCTCTCTCCTTCTCTCTCTGCCTCAATCTCTCTCTCAGTCTCTGTCTCAGTCTCTCTCTCTCTCTCTCTCTCTCTCTCTCTCTCTTCCTCAATCTCTCTCTCAGTCTCTGTCTCAGTCTCTCTCTCTGTCTCTCTTTCTTTCTCTTTCTCTCTCACTGTGTATGTATGTTTGTATGTATACATATCTTCCCCCCACAAAGACACATGAAATTACCAAGAACCTTGATTTTTACAGTGTTTCTCAAGTAGATTTCTAGAAGGAAACTTAATCCTTTGCTTCCTCAGACTGGAGCGATGATGCTGTTTGAACATCTGTAAAATCACTGTTCTCTTTGAGTCTTTGGTCTTCAAGTGTTCTTCCATCTATAGCACTATACAAGGCGTGAGACTGTACTTTTACTTCTGTGTCATTTCATAAGATTTCTCTATTCTGGATCTTTGAAGAAAAGGCCTCCTCTCGTCTTGGCATTTATTTCAACCACAGGCTTATGGGCTCACATGGAAACTAGCAAAGAGGAAAAGCAAGGAGTAACCGAGTCCACTGTCAGTGAAAGAAATTATCTAAAAATGTCCTTATGTCTTACAAATATCTCAAGAACAAAAGGATACTGGCTAGAGGCATCCAAAGCTGTAAATGAAAGAGAGTAGCAGATGATGCTTAGAGCATGAATTTAGTATTGTTCAGAGCAGGCACAGTGCAAAAGTCCATGAGCTAGACAGTTTGAGTCTGATGCAAACCAGACATCTTCCACAGCCATTTTAAAATGTGTGTATTTATAGAGAGTGAGAATCATAAAATTTGCATATGGTCCTCTGACCACTTGAGCATTTAACTTAACTAGAGAAGCAAAGTAGAAGCCAATTTAATCTCTTTTTTTCATTCTTTAATACTTTGATGACATAATATTCCACCCACTTTTGCAGTTTGCTTCCCTTAGTTAAATCCCCAAGGGCTATGCACTAGGGTTCCCAAAACTAGATTCTAGAGAATGACAGAAGAGAAGGGTTGAGCCTCTGTGACAATTAGACAAGAAACCTTCCAGGAATCCAAATCAGCTTGGGCTTTAAGGGGGGAGAAATGCATGCTTCCAGGAAAGAAAGAGAAAAAGGTATTCTTAACATAGCCCAGAAGCCAAACTGCACCTGATGAGGATAGGGTATTATCTGAAATCCTGTTGTGTTCATTTGATTTATCTTTAGGTGACACATTGAGTCATAATGGAAATAGTTAGACACCAGTAGGTTGTTTCTATTTGACCACTTTTCCTCTTCCGCCCCCACTTTTTGCTTTTTCTTCCTGGTCTTTGCCTGTTTATCCGATCTAATGCAATAAAATGCGTAATTAATTTCTAAACGCTTCCGTTGAGCGGTGCAATTTGTCAAGTCGAGTTGTTAATAGAATTAAGCTTTTTATCAGCGATTAGCAAAAGAAGGTAAAAAAAATTAATTACTGAATTGTATGCCTCCCTGGTTCAAAGCCAGGTTTTGGATTAAATGTTCGATAAAGGTTTTCTGACACGTTATAAAACATTTAGTAAAAGCTGCTTTCCCCTAGTGCATTTAAAAACCTGCCTCTTTGCAAAGCCAACCAGCAAGGCAGGAATATTGGGGCAGACCTTTGTGCACACCACCGTGGAAAAGTAGAACAGCACTTTGAAAAAATCCTGAGGAATTCACTGGGTTTCTATGCTCTGCCCAAGGTGGGGGGACATTCTGACCTCACAGGTGTTTTTCATCTTTAATTATTAATAGTGTGACTTGCAGCTTGAGTGAAGAGGAAGAACTGATTGCAGGAAATAACAGAATGGTGCATTGGTTGCATGATTAATGCACTACATAATATGCCTTACATGTAATTATCTATCACAGGCCACAAAGGGTAGTATGGAAAGCATAGAATATACTGTAAAAGACTACTCAAAAATACCAAGTCCTCTCTTGATTTATATGATCAGCTTATCCTTGTCAGATACTTTTTTTTTGCTTCCTTTCCTTTTATTTTTTTCTCTTTTTTCTTTTCCTTTTCCTGTGAATCCTTGTCATCTGAGCTCTTTGTAAAGGGGAATGATTCCATATATTTCCTCCCATGACTTTTTCAGCTTTAAGGAAGAAGAGAGAGGAAGGAGGAAAGTACAGGGTCAGGCTCTGAGTATCTCTGAAGCATTTTCATAAGATGCACAAGCCTCTCTTGCATAGCATCAGGAATGAAGCCTCACGGCATGGTTACAGATGTAGCATCCCAGAGGAGAAAGTCTTGCCTATTGATTTCATGGACCCTGTGGTACTTTGGTCTGTTAGTTTCCAAATCCTTGTTGGGGAGATTTCTGGGCAAGGCCGTAGGCATGGCTTTCAGGGCAGAAAAAGTTGGTTTTGTTCAAAGAAGGTACACTCTGTGTTGAGATCAATTCTAAATTGAAGATGGGAGTTTAGAAGCTAAACTGTTGTTTTCAACTTCAAGTCTCCAGCGCTTTTCTCTTCTTTCCTTTTCAGCTAGGAGCAAAGCATTGGTGTGAAAGGGAGCTGTCACAGAATAGTGGAATTAGTAGGTTCTTACTAATGGAACATGGCTAGTCAGTGCATGTGTACCTTATCACATCGAAGACCTTTCAGAGGTCAAAAACCTTCAGAGATCAAAGAATGAATTAGAGGGTCCAAAAACACTACACAAAGCATTTTCTATGGTCTATGCTCTCTGACTTCTACCATTTGTTGTTTTAGGGTGTTTGTTTTTTTGTTTGTTTTTGTCTTTTCTGATTTTCAATAAAGGCACTGGGGTTCTGTTTGAGAGAAGCAACCAAAGATAATAGAAGTGTGACATTTTTATGTAACAAAATTTTAGTCATAGAAAACAATGGCGTTCTTTTGTTTTTTATGTAAAAATCATAAATCTGTTTGCAATAATATCCACTAAATACAAGGTCTATATATATGGTTATACACACGTACATATACATATGCAAATATATATTTCCAGCAATATTTTTAAGCCATATGTTTGCTTAAATTTATACTTAAATTTCTACCAGGCAACACTTTAATCTCATATATTTTATTTCTCATGGTCTCACTAGTCTGGAGTCTCTGGTATGTTGTAGCTACTCCATATATATGAATGCCATATGTAAATAAGTAAATCCTTAAGTCAATATTAGTTCTTACTTGTATCATTTTTCTTTCACCTCTTCTATTGATTTTCATTGCCTCTTCAGGAAATGTGGAACTATACTCTGACTTTCCTTAATGAGTTAGAATTTTGCAGTGCCTCATTAAGTATGAGTAATATCAATTAACATGCTGAAGTTAATAACCTGACAATTATCAGGTAACGTGAGAGTAACTGAAGCTGATCCTCATTGGTCCGAAGTTGTCACCTTCTTTGCTTGTGACTGATTCTCTAATTCCAGCTTGATTTCTTGCCCAATATCCCATTCTCAGAAGAGGATGAAGAATGAGTAACTCTGTAGTCTTCTCAACTAAATGGAACATGGTTAACTTTCTACAAAATTAATGAAAGAGTCTAAGGGGACTCCATCTTCTCACAAATTGTTTCTCAACTCTCATTATCATTATGTTTTAACCATCTGTATTAGTCTTATTTGAATTTTTACTAGTTTTCAAGCTGTCTTAATTATCTCAACATCACCAAAAATTTATTTAAATATTTAAACATGGGAACTTCTTCCACTTGGTGTTTATTTTTAAGTTGGATAAATGTATCCAATTAAATATATTAGTTACCATCTGGAGAGAAGAAGATGCAATGTTGGCTGTCAACCATGAGGATCTGAGTTCAAATCCCCAGTACTCATGAAAAAAAGCATGTGGTTGTGTACCTTAGGCTCAGTGCTAGGGCTGTGAATCAAAACAGAAGATATCAAGACCATGTAGCTTCTCTAAACCAGGAATCTCCAGGGTCAATTAGAGACTTTGTCTCAAAAATAAGTTGAAGAAGTAATAGATGAAGATTCCAAAATTCAACATCTGGCTTCCCATGAAACAGGCACCAGAGAGTATACCTAAACACATATGTACCACACACAGGTTTTAAACCATGAGTTAAAACTAATGTATTTCACAACTGTATTCTTGAAGATTGAAAGCAGTGACTTCTAAGAATGGTTTATTTTAGATTGAATTTTTATAGATTTCTAGAAGAATATAAAGTTTTTGATACCTGTGCTTTATAATTGTATAGTATAATCAGGAGATATAGATGGGGAGTAATAACTAACACTAATGACATTTTTAAGAAATCATAAGGAAATCTACTATTACACAATCATGCTAGTATATATCATATAAATATATTGTGTATATATGTATAATACATGTTTTATATATACACAACATATGTAATATAAGAATATATACACACATGTACAAATAAATTTTAAAAACTTAAATAATTATACAATGATACCTCTATTAGACAACAGAAGGTAATAAATAAAAAGTTCAATGGTAGCAATAAGTCTCATCTTTTGGAGTTGTTTACCAATGAAGTCCCACATACTCCCAAACAATTCAGATTATTGCCAGAGTTCTTGATTACCTGCCAGCACTTGTCAATAAAAACCCCCTTGCTGATAATACCACACACTTGAATCATAGAACATGGAAAAGACATGCTACTACTGTTATTCCTTCTGGAGAACTTTCATAATCCTGTCAGGTTCTATTAACAGAAGAGAATATAAATCCCCAATTTTGCACAACTGTGAGCTTTTTGAGTTACAAGGCTAACCTGACAAGGTATACTCACTGGTGCAGCAGTGGCATAGATGCTATGGGAATAACCAACCACGTTCTTCTTAGACTTACATGCTGACCAACAATTTGAAAGCCATTTTAGCCCTCTGCTAAGTAGACATAATATTAAACTGATTCCTAATAACTTATCATATGCATAAATTAATTCATTAGTAAACACTCCTCAGAACTCCTTTTTACTGTAGATGTCACTTAACACAGAAACCTACAAGGTGTAAAAAAAAAAATATAGCAGACTGAGAATTCACAGCCCTAAATGGGATGGGCATATGATCCCTTCTTCCAAAGCTCAAGGACCATGGCTGAAGAAACACTCTAAGAGCTATAGATGATAAATGGCTATAGGAAAACAGTATTTTTGACAAGTAGAACAGTTACAGTTACACATATGAATTCATGTCAGTTGAGACTTCATGTTCAAGAATCCCAAGGTTCAAGGGAGACAAAATTTTATCATCAAGCAGAGGTGAGTACAAAGGAGTTATTGTCCATTGATAGCTACTGTGAGGGGGAGAATACATTTTCTTTAAGGGTGTAACCCCTAGGTAGCAGACTGCCAGTCAGTGAAAGCTACATATCACACAGTACATGGGTCATGAAAATAGTACTTATATGAGAAAAAAGGACATTGAGTAGAGTGGATATAGAGGTGGGGATGGATCTAAAAAGGAGTTGGGAAGTAGGATAAATATAATCTAAATGCACTATATGAAGTTCTTTTGTTTATTTTCATCATGATATGTGTCATTTCTTGAACAATTATAAAGAGAATTTCCACTAAAATGAATCCTGGGTTTGGCGAGATAGCTCAGCAAGTAGAAGTACTAGATACCAAAATTGGTTACTTGTGTTTGAACCTGGGGATCCATATGTAGAAGGAGAGACCTGACTCCTACAAGTTGTATTGTGACCTACATGTATATGCTATGGCATTTACATGATCAGATCAGATCATACACACACACACACACACACACACACACACACACACACACACACAGAGAGAGAGAGGAATAAATACACATTTAAGGAAATGTAAAATTAAAAAAAGTCACAAGTATTCTGATTTTCTACAAATATCTCAAATATAATTCAGTTATTCTGTCCTAATTTCACCAAATATTTGAGTGTAAGAATTTGGCTTATTTCTTTGTAATGGCTGTAAATTTTGACAAATAACTATCAGTGTGTTGGCCCAGGGATAATCTCCCACAATTTTAGTAATTAGGATAATAAAAAGTTTGTCACACTGTTCATTTCGCTACAATGATGTGATGGGTTAAAATGCCAACTCTATCTTCCCTAATATATACCTGGCTCAATTTACTAAAATGACTTTATAAGACAGCAGGCCAGAGTTAGCAGTATAAAATAACCCATACAATAGGGTTTGTGTGTTCCAACATTATTCTGCCAGTATTCAAAGGCTTTAATTTGTTTCTAAGTGTTGGAGAATTTAGATTGGTTAATTTTACAGCCCTGATAGTCTTTATTGGGATGTGATGGTATTTTTGATGGTAGTAGAGTTGAACCTGGGACTTATGCCCTCTGTACTCTAGGTAAGCTCTCTACTATGGATGGAGCTGCTGAGCTACAGCCTGGTGCGATAGCCCACAAACAACCAATGCTTATACTTATAATTGATCTTTACAATTATAAATGTGTTTTGCTATTTTAAACATCATACCTCTGAAACAGAAGCCTGTATAATAATGAAGTGCATACAACTTGTTAATGTAGAAAGTACAATACACACAAGTGTAGTTGTTTCTCTGCATGAGCTAATGTGGTGAATTTTCTTGTTATAGCACATGCCCCCTCTGTTGAGTATACAGTAACTGGAGAGTTCTTTCAGTAACAAACACCATTAATAAAAAGAGAAGTATCAAGCTTCTATGTTTTAGTTTCCAGCTACCATAATAATCTAGATAATACTTATGTTCTCTCTGGTTCTTTCCCCAGAATTTCAAAGTATTTTTTTTTACCCCCTGCAATGTAATCTTGGTATTTTTCTTCTCTCTTCCTCATTTTCTACTAGCAATATCCTAGACTTTAAAATTGCATTTTTAAGATTCAGTATGGTCTCTTTTTATATTTGTCTGTTGCCATGCATGCAGGATCTGGAAGATGGTTCCTAGGTATACCTTGTTCTGTGGGAAACACTAATAAACTCTGTTCCTTCCAATATCTTCAATAAGGACCAACCTTAACATTGTATATCATACTTAACTTTTCAAAGGGCTGAAATAAATTCACTTGTTTCACCACCTATCTATTGAGACCACCTAGTTATGGGGAAGGAGGGCTCTTTAACCTGTCAGTCATCCCTCTTGTACAGTAACACTTAGATGCATTTATATATATTTTATATATATATATATATACATATATAATTTAAAATGATTTACATAAACTTCTATACAGTAGAAGGTGTATGCTAATATGCCATGGATGTAAACTACCAAGAAATTAAAAAAAATAAAGAAAATGCATGACATAGTGACTCTTTTTGAGACCACTATATGACCTTGTAAACCACAAGCATTGTATGTGGCTATCCCCAGAAGATACCATCTCTTGAGAGGTTGAGGGTTTGTGTAGCCTGAGAGCATGGATAAGCCAGAATATTTTAATTGACTAGCAATTTAAATCTTGGATTTATATTTCTGGTTGCCCTTCTATGAACATATATGAGGCTTACCAGAATGAAAGCTAATCAGTTTCTATTGGTGTCTTGGAGAGAAAGATAGAGATCCTGGGTCTAAGACTCAAAGCCCAATGCACCATTTTGTGTGGGACATTTAGTAGCAGCAGAGATTTCACATGACCTGGAGATAGGTGATTGACATTCTGGGCATGTAAAGCAGTTTGTGCACAACTATCTCTTATAAAACCTGTTCCTAAGTTTTCAAATTATATTCTGCAAAGTGCAATTTGATCCTACTACCTTTAGCCATATATACCCTGATAGCTCAACATGGTGAATTATTCTTTTTCCTCCTCAGTGTTTATAATTTTGTGTTATGGCACTTGTAGGTAATGATCATGAATATTCTTTGTCTAGTTAGCTTCGAGGAACTAGGAGTATTTATCCTTCTAATCTTTCTGCTTGTGTCCTAACATTCTTTATTCATTTGTGATGTTAGTTTCATCTTTCATTTCTAATTATCTCTGTCTTTGTAATTCTGGGGCACTAAGTCCTAGAAAGAATGACAGATAATGTCTTACTTTCTTGTACACCTAGGAGTTATAGGCTATGGCTTCCTCTGTGTCTATTTATAAGGCTACCACTCTTACCTGTTCCTATTATCTGAACATCACATTGGATTATAACCATGCCATCTTGCTATGTGGAAAGCTGTCATTCGATGCCCTGTTCTTCATGACATCTTTCTTCTTTATCTCACTCTTTCTCATAGATTTGGACCCTGTTGATTTTCCAGGTTTGTTCTGCTGAAACTTATCTGTGGCTTGTACCACTTTCTATTTAGGAACAGTTATTTATCTACAAAATTACAGCAGTGCTTAGTGCGAAATATTTCTAAATATAATGTTCTCTGGAATTTGTAAACAGCTATGGACAAGTTCACAGATTCTGACTATTTTAAGTCTCTTTATGCATCCGGGGATCAGTTTTCCACTAATAGGTATTTGAACTAAGCCACAAATACAGTTAATTTTTCTTTATTTCATTTACTGAAAGAAGAAAAAATTATGCACACACACACACACCCTTATATCCTTAAAGAAACCAGTTTTAAAACAATATGTAGTTGATTTACAATTACTAATAGTAGAATGTAATAAGAACTGAACTTTCTCTCTAATGTGTCTAATGTATCCTACCATTTAGTTTATTATTTCTCTCTCCTAGAGTCAAAAAGAACTATTCATTTTACAATCAGTGTCTATTGCTTAAAGCAAAAGAAATCACAGAACCTCATCTATTTCCTTTACAAACAGAATCACTAATGGCCACCTGCTCTACCTGTTGCAATTATTTCCCAACTTGTACTGAAGCTGATTATTGATTTAAATACTGTGGAAATATATTTAATAAAACTACATATCCCAGAGTTCAGCCTTCTAGGAACAGCATATTTTTAAGCATGTATGATACAAACACTGATGAATATATCCCCTGAATGCATGGTATAGCTTTGAAAACCCTCATAATGGAATCTTTCTATAGTGATGCTTTATCCATTTTTTGTTTTACAAGATGCTCAGGCCCCTACCCTGGATTCTGAACTTTGGACCTGAAGTCATGTGCCTCTCCATTTACTCTAGCCTCCCATGTGGGCACTAAATAGATGGGAAATATTTTTTGGTGTACGCAAGATGTACTTAATAAACTTGTATAGACTCTTGTGCCTGGAAGTCTACTATTGCACAGAAAAATAATGCAATATGTTTTAGATCATGACTCATTCTGTGCCTTTTGCTAGGAAAGCAAAAGAATGAAGGAAAAAGGTTATCATGTGTTTCAGAGGACCAAGAGAGAAGAAGAGAATATCTGAAAAGGAAAGTGAGATCATCAAAGTCACAGCAAGCATATAACCAGCAACTTTCTGTGTTTTAAGTTCTCTGTCCCTTATGAGCCCAGGACAAGGGTTGAAGGCTTAAGATTGATTCAGAGAAACTGGCTTGGTAGGTGCCAGGTGAGAAGACTTAATGAACCTTTGTTATAGACTCATAAAGCAGAGGGTTTCAAAAGAAGACATTCTGTGGTTGGCTCAGTCATTCTTCCTATCCTGATTGGGAATGCTCTCTGCTCTGTAATGATCAAGAGAAGACAGAGGAAGAAACTGAATGCTAACAGAGGAAGACTTGCTTAAATTACAAAGGACAAAGGCAACAAGGAATGTGTTTACTATAGAGATAGGCAATGACCATAATGAAATATGTACACTTCCAATTTTAGCAACTGATCAACATGCAATAAACTAAGATGAATATTCTTATGAGCATATATACTTTGATAGAAATAACAGCCATATATTTGAATAAAATGTTTAAATATTATATTTTATCATACTAATATGAAAAATATATCAAAATGACTATGCCAACCTTTATTCTTTTGGATCTGGAAATACGACTTTCTGTTTATAAGGCTTAAGTCAGTTGATGTTTGTACTCACTGTTATTAAGATGCACAGAAAAAAAAATACACTCCTTTTGTATTTTTTGCTTTCTAAGATGATATGGTGCTGTGTTTTAGAGGCATGGATTTTGCTAAAAAATTATTGAGTAACCTTTAGTTTCTTTGCTGAGAGGGAAATGATGGGTCCTTACCTGCTGTTCAGGATGAGAATAGAATGCAAAGCCAAGTAGAGAAGATCTCCAGAAAGAAGAGTGTGTCCTGCTGCCAGCCTGGCTGACAATGAAGCAAGTTTAAGTAGTAGCATGCATTTGGCTGTTACCCCATGCCTGTCCCATTAAAACTGGAAAAGAGGCATCACCTTTTAATGCCCAGGTCTGTGCTAACTCAGCAGAGCACTAATTAACTATATAACCTCAGAAGATTGAAGTGAAATATTGTAAGCTTAACATATTCTCTCTCTAGTCTCTTCCTCTGTCTGAGAATCCTAAAGCATCGCTTGCCTAGAATAGGTAGGTAAGAAAGGTTTCCTCCATGTTCTTCTTTCAGATTCTAGTCTTTATTCCTTTTTTTCATGCATGTGTGTGTGTGTGTATGTATGTATGTGTGTGTGTTTACATGTATGGGAGCACATGTTTGGTAGAGTTCAGTGTCTACATGTTTGTGAAACTTGAATTTGATGTCAGGATATTCAATATCCTCCACTATTTTTCTGATTTAGTTTTTTAAAACTTCTTTTATTTTTTTGTGATTATTTTATAGTTATATCATTCCTCCTTTGCTTTTTTTCCATCAAACTCTCACAAGTACCCCTCCTTATTCTTTCACAAATTCATGGCCCCTTTCTTTTATATTATTTGTTGTGATATATATATATATGCATATGTATATACATATAAATTCCTAAATACACACACACACACACACACACACACACACACACACACACACATATCTCCTGCTCAAGCTGATAAGGCCTCAACCTTACACAAAGATCTTCTTTATGTTTTTAAGATATGTATTTTTAATCATCTCACAGCTTATCAAGCCAGCTAATTGCTCTACCCAGCTTGTTCCAGAGATTCCCTGTTTCCTCCTTCAAAGGCTGGAATCACAGGAAGCCTGCTTCACCCACCTAGCATTTACTTGGGTTTTAGGGATCAGAACTCCAATCCCCTCTGTACTTTGCTCCTTTCATGCTAAGTGCTTGAACCACTGAGCCAATTATCTATCCTACTTAGATTTATATTCTTAATCTGGTCATTCTTTAGTTTCAAGTTGGAGAATTTGAATTTGAATGTTCAACATAATCAGGAAAGAAACCACATAGCTCACTAAGCTAGATCAGACACTCTGGGACCCTCCCCAGAGCTGAAGGGGATTGGTCAACATTTACCCTGTGTTATGAATGTCAAAAGGACCAGAGCTGGAAAGAATAGAGAGTTAAGTAAAAAGATTATGGCAAAGTTGAGCAAACACGAGGCTCATCAGCCCAACTCCAGTTTCAATCAATTCACTTTCTAAGTTTCTACTTTAAATTATTATTTTACAATATTTTTAGGAGTTTGACAATAAGAGTTCTTTGTTGCTTCTCTGTGTATTGATTTTTAATTCAAGAAGTTTGGCTTGAGAATAGCTTCCCATTTTAAACACATTTTTAAAGCTATGAACATCTTACTAAGTTTTGACTTGTCTTATGACACTCCCTCTATATCCTCTACATTCATGTAATCCAAGTGATGTTGGTTGTGCATTTTTATTTGTTTGCTTGTTTGTTTGTTTTTTAAATCAAGATATTCCCTAACTGTATGTGTGCATGTCTTATAATATAGTTTAAGTGTGTCTCTCTTTACCTGGAGTTCATGTAGAGACTTCAAGATAATAACTTAGGCATACAAGACATTGTCTATCTATGTGCCAACTGCAAGTCTTAGACTCTCCTTTACAAATGACAGTTTGCTAGAATGGCTTACATACTTAAGACAACATTATACTTTTCAGTGACCAGATTGACCTGAAGTAGGCTTTAACTCAGAAGCAGCCAGAGAGGGAGGAGATACAGAAGACAACAAACAGGGAAGAAATGCACAAAGTTCTGATACCCTTTCTGATAACGTCCCTACATCCAGCCTCTCCAGGTGCACAGGACACCCCCCCCCACCACCACCACCACCAACAACAACAACAACTACAGGTTCAAAGAGATCCCATGCACTCTGCAGATGTCACATTCTAAACTGATCAGTGTGTTTGTTAATACCAACCTAGGAACTCATCAGATCTAGGAGTTCAAGATGCTCTCCAGCCCCACTAGCAAATACCCTGAGATTAGTGTGCAGGGATAGAAGTTCCCAACCATTTAATCATGTTGTCTTTCTGTTCAACAATCTCTTTTGGAAAATCCTGGAGAGCTGAGGTTCAAGTTATGTTCTCGGCACAACCTTGGGTGTGGTAAAGACTCACGAAGAACCAATTTCCAGGAGATTCCAAAGATTTTTAGCTCTGTTACTGGGTTAGGGAAGACTGAGACCAAACATTTTTTTAGTGTGTGTGTGCTCACCTGTGCAAATCTGTGCATGTGTGATCATGTGTGCATGTGTTTGAGTGTGTGCATATTTGTACTTGTGTGTGTGCACCTGTGTGTGTCCATAGAAATCAGAGGAGAATCTTAGATGTTGCTCTTCAGGAGTGTTCCACTTTTTAAGCTTGCTTATTTGTTTGTGTTTTAGACTGTTAGTCTCTCACTAGATGGGGCTCACCAACTAGTCTGGCTGGCTGGCTCCTGCGCCCCAGGTACCTGTATGTATCTATAGCCACAATACTGAAATTATAAGTACATCCCACCATACCTATCTTCTATATGTGGTTTCTGGAAATTGAAGTCATGCCTTCTTGCTAGCATTGCAAGTACTTTACCGAATGAGCACTTCCCCAGACTTCAAATATCTTCCATATTCTTTCACAACATGAAAGAGCTCATGCAGAAGAAGTCCAAAATGGCCAACTGCTCTTCTGAGGAAGGTTCTTTCCCAGCAAGGTCAAGGTTGGAGTTTTTAAATTAGAATTTTGGCACTTGTTTGAAGTGGATACGGTTTCTGAGAGAGCAGAAGATCTGTCATTATCAGAGCTCAATATGGGACTGCATTTGGTGTTTTATGCCATAATAGGTTTACATCTGTCCTTTTGATGATGTAGTAACTTTTCAAAGCTGCATATAGGAAGCTCGTAGCCTGCCATCTGCTTCTCTATCAGAAGTAACCTGATAGCCTATACTCTGCCAGAAAATGGCTTGACTTCATATGTCCTGTTGCTCTGGACATAGAAATCAAAATACATGTGTCTGGGTGATAGACTTCTTGAGAAAGGCAATTTTCTCCCCTCACGCCTTTTCTTACCCTCATGCCTGATGCCTGCACAGAAAGAATAAATAGTATTCCTGGGGATGAGAAGAAACATGATCTTTAATGTCTTATTTCCCGGTCACTCTCTGAGGATGACAAGAGGTTTTCTGAAATGTTTCTGTGTCAAAATACCAAGACCCCATTTGGGGTCAATGGTCAATTTATGAGGCTGGCTATATTCTTTCTCCTAATCTTTTGACCTAAACTGACCCAATGACATAAACTATATACTATTCCAAAATATGAGTCAGAATGACAAAAGGTATTTATTGGTTCTTCTCTGTCTCTTAGGGCTAAATTTTCAAAAGCTGTTTTCCTTAACTAAGTACAAGTAAGAGTAGAAAGAGGAGACCCCCTCCCATTACTCCTTTTAACATAAACTACTTTGTTTTCTCCCCTTCAGAGTTTGTTGACTATTTTCCCCCAGGGCTGTGATTACTTCAAACTTTCTACTTAGCTTCAGCAATACTTTTCCTCTCTAGCCACCTCACATATATAATTTTCTACCTACAAGGGGAATCTGCAGAACATCACTGCTTAATCACCACACCATATAACTAATGGAATGCACGGCTTGTGTGTGTGCTGTGCTGATGTGGTATCAGAGATCTATCAGGCTTTGGTGACAAGGCATGGACTCCCACCCCACCCTTTGCCAGGGTTACAAATTTTCAGTTGACAGTTGATGATGATGAGATGGGAATATTCTATGCCTCTTATAAGCAAAGAACTTTAAGGGCTGAAAGGCCAAGCAGAAGAGTTACTCGGAGAAAGCATCACCAGAGCTGAAAGCGAGACACAGAAGAATAGAGTGTCTATTTACAGGCAGCCATCAGGTCTGAGTACACAACAAAAGGAGTTCAATAGAGAACTCCCACCATTGTTTCTTTGAGGCCCAGTGATGGGAGATTGAGAAATTGGTAGTGAATTATTGATCAACTATTTTTTATGGATGTCACTGGCTGAATTTCAGCATATTAGTTTATACATCCTCTAAGATATCCCTAAGACAGATGCATTATGCAAAAGTAGGGTCAAGGTCACAAACACACACAAAGCACACAGGGAGGAAAGAAAGAGGATACATGGAAAGAAGGGACATAGTTAAGCATATATAATTACATATATCTGTCTTACATTGATAGACAATAAACAGGAACATCAACAGAGAGCAAGGGGATTGTAACATAACACTAACAACAGCACTCACCAAGTGCTTCTTTCCTGTGCAACAGATGCTCGTTAAGTAACTTATATTTACTTGTTACTCATGTCCTCTAGTTACTTTTAGTGTCATCTTGTCCTAAAGGGGACTATCATAAAATTAATATGGGTTTTGAAAACAAACTATTGGCTTGTGAAAGCAGCTCTTTGGCACAGCCCATGCTGAGCATGAAGGAGACCCTCTTTAATCTCCAGCAGTATAATAAACAAACAAATATGAACTGAAAAAAATGACTAATGGCTACTTTAAAGTAGGAAGTCAAAACTAAGAAATTGGGAATAGCACAGGAAATGTGAACACTGACTGTATTCTATGAGCTTGAATGTGAGGTTGGTACCTACTCCATCCAAAAGACAGTGTGTGATTGCTAAAAAAAGTGTTTGAAGCGATGCAATACTGCCCGTGAGTATGAAGTTTTAAGATTTACCAACCTTGGCAAAATAGAAAATGATGCCAAAGAGGCAGAAATGTTTGTCACAAATTGACACCACACACTTTGTTTCTTCTACGTAGCTTGCAAATAAGTGTAGTTTGGAGCAACACAGTTAGCATTGCAGGGAATTTTGTGTTGCTGTACCCAGATGTACTTGTACCATGCTTTGTGGTGTGCGTCTGCTGTGGTTCACCTTAAATCAGGAAGAATCACATTTGCTCTCTCCTTAAGCCTCACTCAATAAGAACTAACAGAAGAAAAGCAGAAGTTAGATTTTATAGAGAATCTTTTGTTTATCAGTGGAAGATGAAACTATGTCAAGTGTCATTTTGTCACTCTAGGAATTCCTGGGAAAGATACTAACATGTGAATTCCTCCCATTTTATAAATAGATTTATGTTATTATTTAATCCATGTGTGAATTTGCATCTCCCCCCGCACTCTGTGTGTGTGTGTGTGTGTGTGTGTGTGTGTGTGTGTGTGTGTATGCAGGTCCATGGAAGCTGGAAGTTATGCACTAGGAAGTGAATTCTAATCCTCAGAAAGAGAAGCAAATGCTGTTAACCACTGAGTTACCTCTCCAGTTAGCCCCAGTAATTTCAGTTTTACCATCATCATGTAACTTTCAGTAAATAAATGCCTAAGTTTTGTAAATTGTGCTGCACTCCTATAATATGCATCTAAATCTCAATCACCTGTTATTTTCTCATGCTGCTTTTTTTTTTTTTGCTAGCAGGTGTGATCATTTCATATGCACATGCATGCCAGGTGGTAGGTAAAAGACAATCACCTCTTTTTTCTCTTGTTGATATTGGGAGAATCCTTTTGAGAAGCAGAATTGTGACATCTATGAATATATCTCCTGTTTGGCCAATCACACATCATTTTCTTTACAATAATTTAAAGTTTATGGAAAAAAACAATGTATAGCTTAATGGTTATGTGTTTAGTATGTGTGTGTGTGTGTGTGTGTGTGTACACATGTGTATGTATACATATGTGTGTCCCACATATGTATACTCGTGTCTCTATGTGTGCTTCCATGTGCATATATGTGCAAGTGCATTCAGGCCAGAAGTGCACATTGAGTCTAGTTCTCAGATTGTCCTCACCTTGTGTTCTGAGACATATTTCTCACTGAGCCTGATGCTGATTGGCTAGCCTGAGTAGCCAGTATGAGCATAGAGAGTGGAAGTGACTGTCTCCACCTCCCAACTCTAAGATGACAGATTTCATGCTACACCCAGAGTTTATAAGCCCCATCATTTAGTGTTTTTGTTTTCTTTTTCAGCTACATTTTAGGGGTTTGGGGAATCTAGAAAATCACAGCACTTCTTTGTCTCCTTTCTTTCTTTCCTTCTCTCTCTCTCTCTCTCTCTCTCTCTCTCTCTCTCTCTCTCCCTCCCTCCCTCCCTCTCTCTCTCTTTCTTTCTCTCTTTCTTTCTAAGGACATCAGAAAGAACTGCTACTTTTTGAAAAATTCCACAAATATAGAGTCAATAACTTGTGTTTTTGAGGATTTCTAAAGGACTTCCATTTCCTTTTTTTAAAATGTCCATGAATATTTTCTTAAAGATTTATTTATTACATTATGTATAATGAGTTCACTCTTACTGTCTTCAGACACACAAGAAGAGGGCATCAGATTCCATTACAGATGGTTGTGATCCCCCATGCAGTTGCTGGGAATTGAACTCTGAAAGAACAGTCAATGCTCTTAACCACTGAGCCATCTCTCCAGCGTGCTCCCCCCGCCAATTTCCTATTTCATATATTTTTTCATAGCATTATCTTTACCCACAGTTTTAGAAAAAAAAATTGCATATTGAATTACATAGTGCCCTTCTTTATAAGTAGTATAAAAAGTACAGCTGGTAAGAAGGCAAAGATGTTTATGAAGAACGGAAATAGAAGGGATTTTTCCCCCCTTGGAAACTGAATAGTCAGGGAACCAGCAGCCAAGCAAATCCAAATAGGGGAATCAATATCACAGCAGTGGATCCAGCAGCCATCTTACTTCTGCTAACTTATCTATAAGGGTACAAAGTGCTCCAATAGGACATACAGAAGTCCCTGCTCCCACCCCAGGGTGTTGTCCTGAGAACCTAGACAGCTATTCTAGAGAGCTCAGGCTAGCCCTTTCCTGGTTCCTTTTTACCTCTGCTCATTCTCACATCATCCAAAGCAGGAGGCATGTTAATGTGTCTCTCAGTAATGATGTCAAGATGAAATGATAGAGGAGTGAGTATGATTTTGAACACATGAATTAGCTTTGAGTGTTTCTATGTACAAATCTCTGTGTTAATCAGCAAGCTATGAAAGAGCTTAAAACCTGCCCCTCATTTATATTTTGCTGATACCAGGCTTTTTTTTAGATGTTAAATACAATTTGCAGCACATGTCACATTTGTTCACATTTGCAGTCTATCCTTCTTTTGAAGATAGTGTCACAATTGGATCTTTGGTGCCCTATATATTGCATGGTATACTATAGTGAATAACCCTAATGACTCTTCTGTGCATGGTGGCAGAAGTTTGTAGATATAGTTCCATAGAACCTGTGGGGTTTTTTATTCATTGTGTAGCAACAGTATCAACAAAGTGATCACATAATGAATCATCTAAAGCAGACCACTCCTGAGAGAGAAAAACAGTGCTATTAATTAGCTACTATTAATTACTGTAGCAAAATATTCAGGTTCAATTCTTCCAAATTATAAGCCAAGGGACTTGCTCAAACATTGAGCGAGTACACTTTACACTATGCAATGGATTGGTTCCTGAACAATTGGAGTTAATATCGGTTAAGTTGGTACAATTAGATCCAAGCTAATATATTCTGAGAAGTACCAGGGCACTATAATTGCCTGACCTGACACAAATGTAACTTGCTGAGGGGGCTTTAATCTTTAACACATGTTGGAGGGGTCACGGAGTCTTTCACCTGTGAGTTTCTTGGGGGCTCCCTGTTTATCTTCCTCAAACTGCAAACAGAATGTCACTTGGCAACATGATCTTAATGGCAACCCTAGCTCTTCCACATGCAGCCAAATATCACCCTTGAATCAATATTATAGAATGAGCAGTGAAAATAAGAAATAAAATCAGGACCATTTTAAAAATTCAACTCAAGCTGCATTAGTCACAAGCTCCGAGACCTTACCAGAGCATGCTCAGTTTTCTAGATTTTAATTACTCCAAACATAAAACTACAACATCACACCACAAAGGTCACACTTTCTTTTCATAGGCAACACTCTTGGGGTATTCATTAGAGTTCCTAAACATATATAAATGTAGGGTGCTAGGATCCATATTAGACAAGGAGGCTTCCATGATCCTATGCTGACCAGGAAAGAAATTAACACAAGACTCAACACCAAAACCATAGAATCAGCATTTCTGATATAGTCCAGAGATTAAATTTTATACATCAACATAAAGTAACATGTTATAATTCATATAACATATATTATATACTTAAAAATTATTCTCTAATGTATAAATTAGCTGTACGCCTTCCTCATTTTCCCACAAGAACCTCATTTGGGATGAGGTTTCTTAAGATGGCGGAGTCTCCTGTAATGGGATAGTGCCATACCCAGGGCTGTACAAACTGTCCTGTTTCAATCTGTTATAAGAACAGTCCAAGCCATGAACTTGGGAAATGCACCAGTCGAGAGGAGGAGGGATGATAAGAGATGATAGGAATAAGCATAATCTAAATATATTTCACACACTATCAACTGTTCAAAACAATTTTAATTAATTAAAAAAAGACTAATAGAAGCCTAAATAATTTAGATTCCCTTACTAGTTACTTCCAAACATTAAATTTCTTTGAGTATAAACTAAGAACCACAAAAATCTTAGTAACTATTTGGAATAGCTAGGTGCTACAGACAGACATCATGTAGAACACTATACTCCACCAGCAGAAGGAAACATATAGGAGCCTTTTCCATTAGAGCCTGGTTGTTAGGCAGAGCATACAAATGCAGCTCACCAAGGGATAATGTGGCAAGTTGCTGATAGTCTAAAAAAGGAGCTGAAATTTCATCGCTGTTCTATGGCATGGTAATCCAATGACATGTAAATGTATTCCCAGTCCTTTCTATTGCTTTCAGTTAAGGGCTTCTAGAGAAGGACAGCTAGAAGCTAAGTGTAGAGATTAGGAAAGTAATATGGAATGTTTATGCAGTCTATCTGACTTGATTGCAGAAAGATGCAGGCTCCTATGCAATTGCGAAAGCAGAAGATCAAATGAGGGATGAATTGGAGATTAGATTTTAGAAGAGCAGGCCCAATGGGAGAGGAGGTGGATGAGAGAGTGTCAAAAAAGGAGATACAGAAACCCTCATTCTCTTGAAATCTTTGCAAACATTGGCCACTGCATTATGCATGTCTCACTGAAGAGATATCAATGTCTGTAAGAAAAGCAAATGAACCTGCTCTGTGTGCATAGTCCTTCCATTCAGTGAAGTATCTGTAGACTGAGACTCATTCAGGCTCCAGATGTTTTTCTAAAGCATTAGAGGAATAGTTCAGTATTTGGAGAAAAAAAATAGGAACAACAACAATCAAATCAATAATATTACAGATAGTGTGTTGTTGAACAAGAATTCTTGTTGATAGCAAGGTGACTGGAATAGTCTTAATGCACTCGGTAGATCTTTGTCCCCAACTATTCATTGGTAAAGGCGAGATGGGCAGTACTCCCGAACAACTCAAATTTGTCATGTGACTCCTATTGGTTAAAGAGTAGAGTCTTGATAGAGAATTGTCTTGGCTTGTTTGGTCTCCATAATTTTGAAAGAAAGGCTTTAAACTATATCACTGTTTGTGGTTTTGGGGTCTTGGTGTTTTCTTCCATTGGCTATTTCTAACTCAAAAGTAGTAGGCAAAATTGTACATGTCCTACAATGGCCATTATTTCTGAACAACTTAGGGACCCACATACATATTTAGGACATTAAAAACATTGTCAACTTTTATGTGTGAGAAACTGTCCTAAATATGTTATAAAAGAAGTTTTATTTATTAATTTTTTCAGAATGCTGAAACTCTAGTTTGCTATGCATATTAAATATCTCAGTGATGATATACAACCTTTAAACTTTTTCTACACATATAAATAGCCATTTGAAATCAAGTAAATTGTTTCTAGGTCTTCATGACATGCAAATATGTTTGCTTGCCCTCTGTGACGTTAAGTGGCATCATTCATTGTTTGAACACTAATTGAGTTTGCTCTCTGTTCTTCAAAGTGTCATGGTGCACTTAATAACTTTAAGGAGAGACATGGAACACTGAAAACCATATATGTATAGCAAATGAGTTCACACTTGCCCTGTTCTACCAGCCAAAACACTGTTCTCATCAACTCCATTGTTAACTCACCTTTACCTGTATGCAACAGCATGAATATAGCCCTATGAGTTCTCCATCTAATTCTGGCTGCTAACTTGGGTGTTTTGTAACCCCTGAAAATCATAGACATTATTATTTTCAATCAAGTGAGGAAAAGAAAAGTGAGAAGAGAAAGTACATTCATTAGTAAACTATAACAGTATCCCAAATGATAAAGCCCACATGTTGGTTCATAGCTTTTAGTGAAGTGTGTGTGTGTGTGTGTGTGTGTGTGTATGCATAAAGTGTGTATACATATGTATGTATCTATGTATGTATTTATATATTTTATTTACCATTTTCTTGGACAATATATTTTAGGACAATATATTTTAGGATTTGTAGGTACGACATTCCTATTCTCTTTGTCTACCTCTTTCCAAAGAAGCCTTGAAAATTCACTGCCTTGGACTTGTAGAAATTAGTTTGCCCTGGCCTCCAAGATTCATCCAGGTGGCCAGTATGATACCAATTGTTGCATCTTCCTCTTGACTTGAAGGTTATTTTCCATGCCCTTCTCAGTATTCTTGTTGAGAAGAGTTGCTTTATTTGGAGGAGGACAAGTTTGTTCACCTTAGGATGTTCTTTTCTTTTTTTTTTAACTTCTTTTTTTTTATTAGATATTTTCTTTATTTATATGTAACTTTCTCCTTTCCCAGTTTCCCCTCCAAAAAACAAAGAAACAAACAAAACCAACAAAACAAACCCCTATTGCCTCCTCCCTCCCCATGCTTACCACCCCACCCTCTCCCACTTATTGGCCCTGACATTCCCCTACACTGGGGCACAGAACCTTCACAGGGTCAAAGTCCTCTTCTCCTATCATCCTGAGTGAGGTAACCCAATCACAAAAGAACAAACACGGTATGCACTCTCTGATAAGTGGT
>NW_022196894.1:39529935-39535784 GCF_008632895.1 Mastomys coucha | reverse complement strand
AACCACCAACCAAGGACTGCACATGGAGGGGTCTGATTATTCTGGCAGCATGTGTATAGTAGAGGATTACAAATTTGATCATCAATAGGATGTTATTTTGTAACTCACAGTTCTCCCCTTTTGGACTGACTTTGAGCTTCTTTTTAGCATCTCTCTCTAGCACATCTATTTGTGCTAGAACTTGGGAGAGCTGTAGTTTTCTTTCCAATATGATTGAAGATCATTGGCTTATCATGTATATTGTACTTCCTTCTTTATTATTATATTACCTCCTCTGTCATCAGGATTTATATAACAGAGGATTAAACAAATGATATGCAATCACAAAGGTTGGGAATAGGAAAGGAAGAGTGCTTATAAAAGTTTTTTTTTTTTCTTTTCTGTACAGGAAATGGAAGCTGACTGAAACTAACACTATTATATTACTTATTTTTGGTTTGTTTTCATGCCAATTTTATGCCTACATAGATGTCTACACAAAACAAACCTCCTAAACCCGTGGTGAAATTACATTAAATCATTTCAGACAAGTTTGCTGAGCCCACACTAGGTGCTGAGTGGACTCCCTTGCAAGCTTAAGCTACAACTTGTACGTTGCTTAAAATGCTGGCACACGGAAGCTGAAGATGTTTGTCACTAGATTCTGTAAGGAAGATTTTGAAATGAGGGGCTCTTTTGTTGCTGCTGTTCTTTTAAACAATTTTCAAATCAAAAATGTTTTGTTTGAATGCAGTTTAAAAAGGTAGAATCAAGAAAATGAAAAGTAATATATCTTGCATCCGGTAGTTTTCTCATCATTGACAAATTAAATGTGTAAAACTAAGTTAATTCACAATACACTGACATAGTCATAAAAAGAAAACTTTTCTAATTTATAGGAATTATATCAAGTAGATTAAATCAACTACCTATACTCAGGATACACATTCTTCTTTTTCAATCACTAAAATACATTTCAGCTGTCTTAGAAACAAGGGCATGGAGGAAATTTCATTTTCCCTCCTACTTTAAAATGAAATACATATATATTCACCTCCTTGGTCATTCTCATAGAAAAACTCCAGCGTGTTTATTTGTTGGGGGCATGTTTATAGAAGAAATGCTATTAAATATTAAATAGAATTTAACATGACAATTACATATGAAAATAAAAGCCAAGTTCGCTATTGCACTTTCCAAGTTCTTAAAAACAATCGAATTTTTTAGGCTTCATGGACCAATGCGGAAAAAACATCTGGGCAGAGTAACAATCTTTCCAGACTTTAAAAGGAGATGGAGGTCTGAAAAAGTAAAAAAAAAAAAAAGTGTTTCTGATGGGAAGAGATGTATGAGTATCATTGATGACAAAGAGATGACAGTCAGCTCTCCCTGTCTACTGCCCTCTGTTTCCATTCCCTTTGTCCTTCCAATTGAGAGCTTAATTCATAAATTAATTGTAATTTCATAATGGGCAAACTGATGGAAGCTATAACAAATGATAAATAATTTTGTGCTTATTGATGAAATAAACCAGTGAAGGATACACTAGATGCAGTTATATAAATATTCTAGTCTTGAACACCTTTTGAAAACCGACATGTCACTGTAGAAGACAACTTCACAGAAGGATTTAATGAAAAGAATATTTTCAGTGGCCCATTTTAATACTAGGACTAATTGGTTTTATGTGTTCAATCAGTGGTTTGAATATCCTTAAGCAAATGGTTCTCTTTATAGATACCTATTCTATAGATATTTTATTTTGAGACTGTGCTGTTAAGTAGTGAAAACTTACAAAGTGGAAAGACAAACACATATATCTGCATTGTTATGTTAGTGTTGGGTGTACCTTCTAAAACCATCAGAAAGACGTCTTGAACATAAACATATTTTATGGAAGATTTGTCAATGTAGAGAGCTGCAATATTGTATTAAGAGTTTATCTGAAAATATGTATACTACAAAAAGGTAGGAAATTCCACAAATAACAGTAATAACCTATTTTAAAAGAATTGGGTCTTTGTGGTAGGTATCTAAACCCAAAGGTTGTCACCTCTAAAAGATCCCTTAAGAAAAGGATGTGAGTCTACTCATTTGGAACAGCTCAGCAGGGCAACTCCTAAGTGGTCTTCTAAGAGAGGCAGCCAGGCAATATTACCTGCTACCCAGTGGACTGATTGCCAACATTGACAAAGGAAGAGCTATAGGATGAATTGAACTCTGTCTACTGTCCTCTTGGTTTCCATGCTTACTGATAATCTGGTTCCAACAGTTCTTATCTACCTACAGGTTGGTAAGCATGGATCAGATGATCCCAGGGCTAAAGGAATCAACAAGAGGATTTATGGTTTTGTGCATCAATAAACAGTTAAAGAAGGATTAAGTAAACTTGTATATAATGCATAATGATTTAATAACGGGCCCTGATACAAAACACCAGGCAATATTCTATCTACAAATAGGATCATATTCTATTAAGAAGTTGCATGTGGCCAGTATGGATGAGAATTATTAGTTAGCAGCCATGTCCTAACTCAGGAAGTATAATTAGCTTTTTGTATATGTGGTGTTACTTTAGGCACAAGAATGTCCGAGGGTGTTTTTTTGTCCTATAACTTGATTGATATTTCATTCTCAACACTGTGTGTCACTTGCCCTTCTTGTTGTGTTACATCTCCTCGAGAGTAGAGTCATAGTCTCTCTACTCACCTGAACATTCCAGAGATATAATAGTCACCTGGTATGAGGGATGCAGCTGATCCTAGGCAGATATATCAGATGGTGAGAGAGTCATGATGAACTCAGTCTGTTCATCCCTTCCTCATATGAAAAAAGAAATTTATGTTTATTGCTAAATGCATGACAAGATCCTGCATTTTGGACATTTGCATGATATTGTTTTGTGATGTACATGATGTCTCTGCAATACTTAATAATCACTATAATCCTGCTTAATGTTATTTATCTATATGAAATATTATGCTGACAAAACTGCACATTTAGAGAGAGGGGCTGAGAGCAATAATACTGTAATAAAACTGTAGTGTATTAAAGACAGAAAACACTATTACCACAGGTACAATCCATAGAGAGTGCTGAACATTTCTCTTATTTATAATTTAGTCCCAGCAGGACGACCCTTCTATGTGCTGATTACCCGAGCAATTCTAGCTTTGGGGAGCAGAAAAAAAGTCACAAACACACTCAAAAGCTGAAATAAGCTTTTCCTTTTGTGTGATTTGAGAGCTATTGTCAGTCTGTGGAACTCTGCAAATTATTCCATTTGAAAATAATTCAGCTTCCAGATTACACATTGTCTATGTTTCCTCTTCCTGCTCTCGACTAAGAACATTTAAATGAAACTATTAGATGATTTTTTTTAACACTTATTCTCCACCTGAAGTTATTATCCTCAATTCATGATATCATACTCATCTGCAAAATAACCAAACAAGAACATGGATTCAGTCGGGGGAAATAAACAAGAAGAATAGAGGGAACTGTGAATCAGAATGAGGGGGAAGAGGCAGTTCTCTGGGGGGACCCAGGCACACTTATGGATGTTTTCTCTTCTAAGAGATAGAGTTAACCTCATGTGGGTTAGAATTAGCTACAGTTTTATTCCTTATGAAATCACTTTCACCAAGGCCACAGATAAAAAGTAAAAAAGAGCCTCTTTTCAGTTGCTCAAATAACTAGTAAAATTTTATGCTTTCAGTGATATGGCTATGGATACTTGGGTTAAATCAAATTAAAATTTAACACATGAAGCTGGGTGTAATGACTCACACCAGAAATCTCAGCATTCCAGAGTGTGGGTTAGCAAATTCGATAGATAATAATAATAATAATAATAATAATAATAATAATAATAATAATAATAATAATAAAAGAGATAGATAGACAAAGAGACAGACAGACAGATAGATAGATAGATAGATAGATAGATAGATAGATAGATAGATAGATAGATAGATGATAGATAGATAGATCCCACATAAACATAGAAGATTTTGCTAGAAATCAGACAATGTTCAAAGAACAAAATTAAACTGGATACAACCTGAGTCATTTTCAGATTCTCCCCAACCTAAAATAACTCAGAAGCAGCATCTTCTAGGAATAAAAAAGTGACAACAAAAATTCTCAATACCTGGGCCTTGCAAGACTGCTAGGTAGGTAATGGTGCTTGCCGCTAAGACTGAAGACCTTAGAAGAATCCTGGGATCTCACAAGAGAGAAAGCGAGAACTGACTCCCACCAGTTGTCCTCTGACCTTTACATACATGCTGTGGAATGATGGTTCCCCAAGTCCCCAACAGTCAAGATCAAGCCTGGCACAAAGATGTCCTACTCAATGGATGTCATTTTGTTGAATAGATAGTTGATAAATACAATTATATTAAATTAGAGTAGGTATAGGTCAGATTGGATGCTTTGCTCATACATTTTTACTAACTCATTAGCCTCATGAAAGATACAGGGCTTTTGAGTCAGCTATCACCAGCTGCTACAGGTACTGACAGGGAAGACCTTGATCATAGGTACATAAGACTGCATTCTACAATTTTTTTAACCAACTTTCATACCAGTTTTTGGATTGGCAGAATAGGAGCTGTCCTTAGGGCTCTTGTTGCTTATATATGCCATCTGAATAGACACAGTCACTGGAATGAGTAAATCGTTTACCTATTTTATAACCTGTAGCTTTAAATTTTGCTTGATTGCCCTGGAAAGGAGAAATAGAAAGAAAAAAAAAAAAACAGAAAGTGAGAGCCTTCTGCTTCATCCTCCAACAATACATGCCATATTTTAGCCCTTGGTAAGTCATATGCCACTCTTTATGAGTCACTGGTGATGTCCTTTCTAGAGGAGAAATTAGAATCCCAGGAATGAAATAAAGTGGATTAATCTTCTTCTCATGAGCAGGCCTGATCTCCACCTATTGCTTTCACAGACAGTGGTTGCCCAGTCGATGTCTGCCCTCACATGACACCATGTCTTTAGTTTATAGCTTCCAAATAAAGCCACTTATAGATGGCAGTGGCTTCTTTGTCATTGCCTGTTGCCAGCTTAAAATTCACTTCCATGATTGCTTTTGTAAGGCTCAGATCTTGGAAAGTGTTATAAATTTTTCATATTTTTATAAAGAGTTATGTGCTTGCCTCAAGAAATTATATTCTTGGTTATTGTATTTTATTGCTTGTAATTATTGTAGAAATAAAATCATGCTCAATAATACTGTTATGTGTAGATTGCTGACTGCAGAGTCTATATTATCTACTGAATTTTGGGAATCTGTTTTTATATGGTACATGAACATTTAATTTAAAGTGGTAAGCATTTTCCCTAAATGGTTATTGGACGCCGCTGTAAATGATTTCTGCACGTACTATGATAGATTAGCTGCACTTAACCATTTTCCAATGTCATCTGTGGCAATGAGTGTGAGGGATACATTCCAAACATTTACCACTACTTAAAGCCAACCCTGCCTCGGAGATAATCACTCCGAAATGTGAGTTTGAATCTAGTACAAAGCCAGTAATGCATGCCATCCTTCATTTTTAGGGACAGAAACACTGGTGGCATCAAATCCTGATGATCCTTATGAATTTTTCTGACTAGAAGAAGTTGCAAAACAGAGAACAAAAGGATAGGAAATATATTGGAGATGAATATATGATAGCATTTTAACTATGACATATTTCACCTATATTAGTTTCTCCCACCCTGACAGCTGTGTGTAGGATACAAGGCTGTTATTCCTACTTTAGAAAAATATTGGGTTCTGAGCCATGATGTATTTCCACAGCTCGTGGTCCAGAAGTGGACTTGATGGAACCAGACCTGGTTCCTTTTTTTTTTTT
>NW_022196894.1:39529626-39529823 GCF_008632895.1 Mastomys coucha | reverse complement strand
CAAAGAAACAAACAAAAACAACAAAAACAAACCCCTGTTGCCTCCCCCCTCCCCATGCTTGCCACCCTCTCCCACTTATTGGCCCTGGCATTCCCCTACACGGGGGTGCACAGAGCTTTCACAGGGCCCAGGTCCTCTCCTCCTATTGATGATCAAATTGCAATCCTCTACTATACACATGCTGCCAGAACAATCAG
>NW_022196894.1:39520695-39529537 GCF_008632895.1 Mastomys coucha | reverse complement strand
GCAGCCCCTTAGGACGAACAACAATATGAACTAACTAGAACCCTCAGAGCTCCCAGGGTCTCAACCACAGACCTGGTTCCTAAGGCCTGTCCGATGCCCTGTTTTCTGTTATTAAGAGAGAAGGAGGGTCATTGTGAAGGACTTTGTGATCATAGCTCTCAATTAATATTCAACGCATTGGTTTTCCTTCCTAAAGGCACTTGGCTGTATGTCAGGATTCAATTGGCTGAAATGAAACCCACTGTTAGCATCAAGTTGCATGGTGCTGGCCAGGTTGGCTTTAGAGTGCTATGCCACTGAGTGACACTTAGGGTTCAAAGTTACATGGACTTGAAAGTAAACATATGTGGAGCCTGTGGTTCCTTTACAGAAGGGGCAACTCACAGCATTTGGGGTGACTGGCTGCTGTCCACTGGCAATGTTGTTTTATCTGTAGTGTTGCTTCCCTCTTTTATATTTCTTCATTTGATCTATAAATAGTGATTGTGATCTGTCATCATGGATTTAAGTAGTGAGCTGAGAAGGAGGAATATGATGTCTCCTGGAAACCCTGGAAACCCTGTGACCTGTGGGGAAAGCACTTTTCCTTCCTTCCTTCCTCCCTCCCTCCCTTCCTTCCTTCCTTCCTTCCTTCCTCTCCCTCCCCCTCTCCCTTCTTCTCTCTCTCTCTTTCTGCTTTTTATTCTTCCTCCTTTATTATTTTTTGTTCCTGATAAAGAGTATATCACATGAGTTAAAAAGTTGGAAAGAATAGGGGAGGGAGGAAAGGGGGAAGGGAATGGAAAAGAACAAAGCTAGAAAAAGGGGAGGGAAGGGTTAGGGTGATTATGAAAGAAAAGCCAGAACTTGGAACCTTAAAAGACAGATAGGCTTGACATCTATGAGGGTTTTGAAAGAAGGGAAATTAGATGCAGGATACTTTGTGGAAGAGAAATTTGAAGAGGTTTGAAGTGAGTAAAAAGGACATTAAAGATGCCCGGAACCTGAGTGAGACTGGCAGGTAGGGGCAACTTCTGTCTACTGAAACACTCTATTTTTCAAATTTCACATGGGCTAATATCTTGCTGATTTCAAAGAGAAATCTTTATTAAGAAAGTTAGTGAGACAACCTATTACCTTAATAATGGGGACTATTACCCACTTTGTAATTAAATGAAGAAGAATGGCAGATGCCATAACTGACAAATGCAAACAGGAGAGTTATGCATTATTTCTCTAATTGTCAGAATTAGGCATTGCAGTTGGAGTGAGAATTAAAATATCATTGGGAGAAAAAGCATGACTATTTAATGATTCCTTACAAGAATCTTATGTGAATAAAAGTGAACACAAAATCATTTTGTGAAATATTAGGTGCTATACAATTAATAAAGAGATATTAATTTTACTTCCGATGTGCATATAATTACAAGATCCTTACTTTCCTTGTTGAAGAGATGGTCTCTCTTAAATCAAAAGCTGCTTCGTGTGGGGATGGAGAGATGGCTCAGAGCTTTCTGCTCTTCAGGAGAATCTCAGTCTTGTTCCTAGTGCTCACATTAGATCAGTCACAACTTCAGCTCTAGGGATTCTCATGCTCTCTTCTGGCCTGTAAGGGTACTACACTTACTTGCACCTGTTTCTTAATATCCTTCCTACACATATACAATATTTAAATTTAAAAAAATAAATGGCATATGCGTTCTGTTGGAGTATCATACTGATCTGACCTCATGAGCACCATTTTTCCCACACTTAACTTTGAAATGTTGGAGGACTGCTTTTTCTCCACACTGCCTATCCTATCTCTTAGAGCAAGTCAATACATAAGTTACTTTTATGTCTGGATGGGTGCCCATCTGAAATGGAAGCATCCCTCTCCGCATCAGCAGAGTTCACACACCCCCATCAGTGTTATGACGGTTTGCTGCTGTTGTGGAAGGGACATACACAAAGCATTTATGCATATGCTGCTGTTCCTTGGTTTATTTTCTATACAAAACCAACAAGCTCTCCACAAGCCTCTTCCCTGTGTGTCAAAAGTGGAGATAATTTCCTTGTCCAGAAAATAGACAGGACTCTGTCTGGGTAGATTAATTGACATACTGACAATGAGATTTGATATTACTAGGAATTGAAGGAAGATGCATCTGAAAGGGTTTAGAAATACAGGTCAAAGCCAGTTTCCATCAGATCCTGCATATAAGGTTCAGAATCTCTATAGCCTACGTTAGGGAGTTAGCTTCTCAAAACAGCCTTTAGCTGGGAGGTATGAAAAAAATAGTCAATCTTGTCTCATTGTTCCTGCCTGTATTCTCAGAACTCAGGAGTCAGGTGAGAGGCTCAGAATGTCAAGGCCAGTCACTTGGCTATAGAGTCAGCAAGGTTCTATGAGATGGGTTCTAAAAAGGAAAAAAAAAAAAAACCAAAAATCCAATTATCTTAATCATTAACAGACAAACTCTTCTTTAGAAGTCATTGAGTCAACATCTGTCTATTACTATAACACATCTTTTTTTTCTTCTGAAGAAACAACCTCAGTAAGATTATGAGATACAACTTTTATTTGATATAAGTAAGACAGCATTGGATGTTACTTATTGTCTACTTATCTCTCTGTCATTCATTTATCACTATAAACATAAAGAATATACATTCTAGTATGGTAATGCCAATGATATAATGTGATCAATTTCCTTTCTTCTTTCCCCCTGCATCTTCATCCTCACTTCTTTAGTTATAGCTAACACTGTAGAAGAAGGTGGGGAGGGAGAAGGAAGAAAGGATGGAAAAAAACTAGACAAATAATTTAGTTACTGGATAATAACAATCCCTTGTTGAATAATAATGGTAGGAATGGGGAAAGAAAAGAAATGTGGATGCCTGCTGTTCCCTGACTGAAGTAGACCTTAGCCTTGGCTAGAAGAGAAGCCTTTGAAAAAAGGAGAAAGCAATTAATTAACAGAGTTTCCTGTTCAGTTTTTAATCAAGTCAGTGCTTTGTGCTTATACTTCCCTTAGCAATGCACATTATTTAAGAGTGGGTAGGAATTTTCTGGTCAGGGACAGAGGTGACCTGTCCTAGGCTGATGAGTAAACTTTATAGAGATAATGGGAACAAACACATTTTAAATAGTTTGTTTGAAAAAATACTATTGTTTGTCAAAAAGATAAAGGTTAAATGAGATGTTCTAGAAACTGGAAGTCATTTCCTCTGTCCTCATTGGGATGCTCTCAACTTAGGAGAGAGGTTTTTATTGTTGATGGTGTTTTTTTTTTTTTTTTTATTAAAAAATCAGAAGAATAGAGCAAGCGCATGAGAAAAGTTTCATCAGATGAGCTTCCCAAAAAGGAAATGGGAAAAGCAAGTGGAAAATAGACTAGGGGCTCCACAGTTCTGAAGATCAGTTGTATCATGCCCAAGATCACTGATCTATTGTGGTTTCATCTTCTGGTATAATCTTCCACTTGAGTTCTTCAATTCCAAGTTTTCTGTAATATTTTCTTAAACATGCTTTTAAAAAACATGTACTGATTTTTAACATCAGTACACTTTGAGTTTTTTGTTGTTTGTTGTTATTTTAAGCAAAATGTCTCAAATGCAATTTGTACATTTGTGAGGAGGCCAAGAGGACTTTCAAAGGCTCCCAATGCTTTAGTGTGATTTTCATTTAATAAATTAAAGTTATCACATTGCAGAAACTGAGGCCTGCTTCTGAAAAAAATCAAACTTGCCCCACCAGCCAAATTTCTGTACTCCTGTATTCCATCCTTGACTTTGGCATGAGGAATTTGCACCTAGATCCTAAGGAAGGAAGGAAGGAAGGAAGGGAGAGAGGGAGGAAGGGAGGGGAGGAAGAAGAGAGGGAAGGAGGAAGGGAGGGAGGGAGGAAGGAAAGGAGGGTATGTAGGCAGGCAGCAAGGCAGGCAAGCTGGCAAGCCTGCAGTTAATTTCCAATGCATATGATAATCAGTTTATCAGCACATCTATCTCAAGAAATCCCAATGCAAAGAAACCAAGGGGCCATTTCTGTATCTGAGTATCTCTCCAAAGCAATCAATCCTACCCAAAGTTAAACTGCTTGACTTAAGAAGATGACCATTAAGTCAACATCGAGTTATCTGATTGTCATGACTACTTGAAGAAATGGAAAGTATGGCTCAATTATAAAAGTAAAATAGACGACATCAGGAATTATGCCCAAGTATTCCTTACAATGTCGTAAAATATCTTACTTAGTGAATGGTCCAGTAAACTAACTACTTCCTAAATCAGAAGGTATAAAGACAGCAAAGTTAGCAGTAAAACTCTCCAGTCCCCAAGTATAGCCTTTTTGAAGCTTGAATTTTGGCTTTGGCTCAGTCCTAAACTGGCTGAGTAGCATGGGAAACTTCTTTTAATGTCTCTTTTTTTTTAATTGGATATTTTATTTATTTACATTTCAAATGTTATCCCCTTTCCCAGTTTCCCCTCTGGAAACCTCCTATCCCATCTTCCCTCCCCCTGCTTCAATGAGGGTGTTCACCCATCTCTTTCTTTCAATGTCTTTATGACCACTCAGAATCACATGACCTTAAATATATATAATGCCACATAACATTTATAATTGTCTCTTACTAGCATTTAAGTGTCATGAAACTGTGACTTTACAGATGACAATTCCTGGGTCTGGCATCAGGTCAAGTGCACAGTATTTATATAGCAATAGACAGTGACCCCTCGCTATTTTCATAACCCTTCTGTTTCTCTCAACAACCCCATCAAAGGCAAGCAATAGCCCCACACCCCTTAAAGAGAAAAAGCCAGTGTATTTGTGTGAATCTATGTATAGGAATTGGGAGAGTAAGGTGGTTCTGTGTCATCCCAGAGTAGCTCCGTTGGGGAAAGCGCAAGAAAGATAAGAGTGCTGTTAAAGAGAAAAGGAAAGCAGGCTTCATCTCTTGGGTTTACACAAAGGAGGGCAAAACCTGTGAGGGAGCCAGCATGGGTCTAAGGTTTGACCCAGAGGGCTTAGCTGCAGAAAGCTTCCTGTGGTTCCCAGCAGTCTTGGCCTAACTGCAATTCCAAGTCAATGTCCTTTCCCTGTCCTACGGCACAGGGCCTCTGCAGAGTGTGCCGAACACATTCAGCAGCCCCAGCAGACAATCTGCCTTGGGAATGACGTTCTTACTTTAAGCCAAAGACCTTGAAATGGGGACCTCATGTGTAAATATGTGCAAATGTTGAACTAAATTTATCCCATAAAATTTTTAGGAAACAACCTTGCCATTGCTCCAAGCTGTTGAATATATTATCTGCTGGGGTTAACAGGGTTCCCTTCTGCAGAAATAAATAAATTAAGAGGAAGCACTGAAGGGTTCACTACTCCAGATTTGTCTTTAATAACATTCCATTAAAAATGACGGAAAGGCCCAGTGCTCACAGTAATTCAGACTCAGAGCAACGCTGTTCCCTTTCAGGCTCATGTCCTCAGATGAGGCTTCTGTGGTTTTAATCACTTTCCATCTTCTAACTCATCATCAACCCCCCCTACCCGCCCAGTTTCTCTCTCTCTCTCTCTCTCTCTCTCTCTCTCTCTCTCTCTCTCTCTCTTTCTTTAATATTTTTGGTCTGTGTTCCCATCTATCAGACTATGGCTCATTTACCTTGATTAGCAGAGGAATTGGTAACACATTTTTCTGTTAAGACTAGTAATTTTTAAACATATGTAGTACAAAAGCTACATAAATCATCTGGACCACATAAAAACAGAAATTAGAACTGAAATGTGATATCATGTTTAGCATCCGGCTAGATTGGAGTAACACAAGAACCTAAGGTGAAACATGAAGGCCAGAGCCTTCCCTGATTCCACAGCACCTCTCCTCTATATCCAATCCATTACCAAGGACATTGAAAAAAACCAAACCAAACAAACAAAACAAAAGAAAAGAAAACAGTAATCAGACCTGAACTGACTAATTCTTGCTTCCAGCTATGACTCCCTCATTTTGGTCTATCTCTGCTCCTCTGGGAAGACTCCAATCATTTTTTCATATGTTATAGCTTGCTCACAATACTGGATGGAGTTCTTGTTTTCTCATCTATGGGTCTGCTTTAAATGTAACTGTTTATGATATGTGCGTGACTGTATTTCCAAAGAAAGGGAGGTGTGTGTCACCCTCAGAGGTTCTTGTTTGTACATAGCAGGGTCGTTTGAATGATTGGCCTTAGGAGGTGAGGACAGGGCTGCTTGGTCTCCCTCTGGGGATCATCTGACCTAAGGCTCTGACACCCTGACCCTATAATCTGAGAAGATGCGCTCCCAAGTAGGAAGGTTTAATTTATAATCCCCACAAATCTCTTTCTCTAGAAGTAGGCCCTGGGCATAATAATAATAAGTAGGTCTTCTTATAGTAACTTTGAGTCTCTTTGGCTTGCTGAAGGTCAGCTAGTTGTAAACTCTTTATTCCTTTGTGTGTGCACTGTAGCTGGCTCTCCAACTTGATGGATTTCACACATTCCAAAGACAAAAAAGGTAAAGACATAAAGTATTAAGCACACTGAAAGCAAGATCCACTATAAAAATAAACCTGAAATAAAAATGAATGTTGCATACAGAATAAATTTTAGAGCGTGCCTTTCTTATCAGATGAAACGGATAGAAATTGAAAGCTCTGGCTATTTTCCTGACTGTAGCATTCTCACTAGCAGCTTATCCTGATGTCCCATCTCCACTCAAACCATTTCCTGCTCTGCCTCTACCCTCACAATGCAGATTTCTCTGTCTGCTCTTACTAAGCTCTTAGCTGCTCTCAACTGCCACATGTCGATGGGCACCTTCCTTAGCTAAGCACACTTCAAAAATCTCGGACTTTATGAATGGCAAATCTGTTGGCGTAGACTCAGGAAGCATGATATCTCCTCTCACTTTCTAATAATTTTGGCCTTGAAGGAGATCATAATCTCGGATGGTTTCCTAGAAGATAGATGGGGAAAACCATGTAGGATACCATAGCTATATATACAAGGAGCAAATATTTTGATTATTATTATTATTATTATTATTATTATCATTATCATTATCATTATCATTATTATTATTATTACTAGTACTAGTACTATTATTTCAATGGGCAGAAGTAAAAGTCTGAAGTCCTACTGGTTTTTTTGTGCTGCCTGTCTAATGTTCGAGGATCAAGAAAACGGGTAAGAAAAAAAAAAACAAAGAAAGTCCTGTTGGAATTGGTACATGCTCTCTTTGGAAACTTTCCACTTTCTCATCTTCTGTTTATTCTATTTTCCTCTTAGCAAAGATTTCTCAGTGTAAGGACAAAACGGAGGAGGCACTATCCATAGTGGACAACTCACAACAGTTTGGGAAGAAATGATAAGCTTGTCCCGTAGCAGTGGCCATCCTCCGACTATGCCTATGACGAGTGGTAGGTGGATATGCGTGTTTATGGTGATTCATTTGGTCATCCTTACATACCTGAGTCTCCTCCGGGGACATGAAAGGGGAACATCAGTCACATTCTGAAATCTTACTGGCAGCTCTACTAAGCTGATTTGAGAACTTCCCTCTATGATACTGTTCTCAACTGTGCAAAGTCAGAAGATTTCCTGTGATAAAGGCCTAAAAACTAAGAGTTTCAGTTTGCCAATATAATACCTGCAGTTAACCTGTGAGCCCCATCCCCACACAGACAAAGTAATTTCCTAGAATGCTGGGAGTTGTAGTTCTTGAAAAATAACAACTGCTTCATCAGAGTCTATGGATTTATCTTTATAACTCCCTGCAAAAATGTTTCTGGGGCCACTCAACAGGGTGTTCTATGGAGTGGTCCTGACCAAAGCCCATCTTGGTCAGTTTTTAATTACAAACCTGCTTCAAATTTGGTTGAAAATGGTGGAATTGGTTTGTCTCCTGTGAATTTTTGGATTAACACCCATTTCTCTCACTTGCAGCTGCTAACGTTTTCCCTAGCTGCTCTGGTCTCTTATGCTCAACACAGCAGGATACATTTTCCTGCATAAAGCAATGAGAAATGGACTTTTCTCCTGAACCACTTGGTAGTATATAGTCCATGAGAGGACCTTGATCAATAGCTATAGTCCTCCATTAAGTGTCCAATTGTCTGAACATATTAAGATCAAAAAGACAAAACAGTGAGCCAAGTCCCTTGAGAATAAATGGAATGAAATGGAATTTTCTATGAGCATTAAATCCTTTGACACATAGTAAAACCAGATCTGTGCTTTCCCTGGTTAAAGCCCCATGGGTTTATTAGGTTGACTTGAAACTGGTAAAGGGTAGTTTCCTGAATTCAGCCACCTCAGGAATGAGTTCTACCTTGCTGGCAGGATCAAACTTAGTTCATGTTCCCAAGCCCTGGAACACAATTCCTATCCTGCTTCTGTAGATGTTTCATGTTTGTCTGTTAACCAGTAAAGGAGGTAAAGAGGGAAGATGCTGCTATCCCATTATCTAAACTAAGGCACTGCTAGTCATGAATGTGTTACATGCAGTGACTTAATTGACTACCTGCTGCTTGCCCACCCCTCTGTTCCTTTATCATTCTACATTCCAGGTCAGAGTTCAAGAGGGACCCTGACTGCAAAGCTATCTCAAGGACCCTGAAACTGGTCTGTGATATGGATAAGGCCCCGTCACCAATGATAACTTTTGTACTTAACCCTTTGTGTCAAAATAATATGATCGGTCAATACAATAGCCTACTCTGGTCCCCCTTGCTTTGTGTTCCCATCCTATGAAAATTTTGTAGACTCTCCCCTTGGGGATGCAGCTCAGATATCGAACTGGCTATCTTCTTAAGAGCTCAGAAAATAAAGCTTTCATTTTCTTTCTTTTTTTGGGGGGGGG
>NW_022196894.1:39479821-39520592 GCF_008632895.1 Mastomys coucha | reverse complement strand
AGGCTTTCATTTTCAAGCTTCCATATCTGAAGTGAATTTTCTCAGCTTCTACCCAGAACCTAACAAAACAACTTACTTTAAAAAACAGTGTAAACTTAGAGATAGAAACACAATACCCAACAAATAAGACTTATTTAACTGCCTTGTAAGACTCTAGGAGAGAAATAATTAGTAGTGTCAAATAGCAACTGGAGAAGGGTTAACACCAAAAAGAGCACATCTTTTTGTGAAAAGGGAGAAAACTCAAGTCTGATATTTCCTTTTGATATGAATAAACATCTCAAAATTGAGGGTAAGAGCTTTCATTGTCAAACTATTACCCATTATCGGTCTCCAGCTATTCATAGCTCGCTAGATCATGGGAGGCAAAAAGCCCTTCTTGCCTCTTACATCCATTTAACTTCGCTAACTCAGTCAAACAACTGTTTCTATGTTTAGCTTTAGATAGATATTATTTTTGAGAAAATAGATTATCCACTAACATTTATGGGAAACCCATATGGAGATCTGTTTACTCTGTGATTGATTCCCCCTGCCTTTCTGGTATACCTTTCTAATTGCACCACTAAGTATACAAAAATTCTATTCAAGTCAAGGTGGCTTAGTAATAAAACCATTAAAAATGAAATACATCATTTTCATACATTCAGGAAAATCATAACAGAAATCTTAATTTATTGTCTCCAAGTCAAATCTCCACTCATTAAATTTTAAATGATCAAATTAAAAAATAATAATATAAAAAGAACTCAGCATAATTATCAATTTGGTAAAAAGAATCGAAAATCACTCAGGGTAATTTAAGAAAAGAAATTCTATGTTTGTTGTAAAGAAACTACTAGATAAAAGCTCCATCTGGACCCACACTAATACATGGTAAAGGCCAGCTATATGGACCAGTTCCTGTTCTTCTCCTTTCTACTTGTCTCTTTATCTCCCTGCTTCTATTTCTGTCTATCTCTCTTTCTTTTTCTCTCTTTTTCTCTCATCTTCCCTTTCCATAACCTACAGGCTTATCCTTTTATATTTCTTAAGATAGATACAATGACTAGCCATTATTGTTAATTATCAAGTAACTGAAAGCCAGATCTCATATCTGGACTCTGAAGTGTGTCTCTTCCTTCTTGTAGCCCTTCTGTTCAACGAGATGTTGTTAGACTAACTAACTGTGACAGAGACCATCCAACGCCCTGTGTTTCTCTCTTTTAGGGTCATTCTCAGTGCTAAGTTTATTCACTTTTGCCTATTACCCTAATCTTATGTACTTAGTCTTATGCATGAAAAATATAAATTTTAAACTGTGCTAAATAATGTTGGTATATAGGGAGAAGTGAATTGAAAATAGAATTGAAAAGAAAGTAGTGATCACTTTGTCTTTCCAGAGGCAAAACTAGGGTTTTGAATGCTCCATCATATGATTTGGCCATATAGGTAGACTATAGTATATTTGATCAGGAGTATTCACCTAGAAATCCCAGGCATTGATATCAGAAATGCTGTCTACAAACTTACCTTGGGATTGAACCTGAGCCGTCATAGGTTTCAAAATCTTCATCTTTACAGCTAGAGTGTTCATCTAGGTAATAACTAGAGCATGTTCAATTTGTTGTGATGTGAAGCCATCAAAGATGGTTCCTCATAATTTTGCATTGACTTCAACCAGTCTTCTGTCATGAAATTGCATTGAGAAATGACCTGCCTTAGACCTGAAATTTAGATCTCTAACAAAAGTCTCACTTAAAAAATGTGATAGTTTCCTTCTAGTTGCCTTGATGGCCTGGGAGTTTCTATTGCAAGCCTGAGACTTCCCAAATTCATCATGTTTTCCAGCAGATCTGAAGTCTGGGAAGCAATTGGCAGAGGTGCTTAGTTGTGACCTAGACACACTGACTCACAGATCTCTCTTTAGAGGTTGCAGAAATCTAGCTTTTTGAGGGGAAAGTAGTCCTTGACTCATACCTGAGAGCTCCTGACAGAGCATACATTGTTACACAACATCTGCCAGGCAACAACTCTGGACTGGCTAATTATAATTCTCCTTGTTCCCTTCCTCACCCCTACAAGTTTAAAAGTTTCAGCTTCTCCATTCAGCAGTCATTTTCAAAGTGATTTCTGTAGTGGGGACTCTAGTCATTTATTTTCTTAAATGAATAAATAAATTCATGCAGAGACTCAGTTTGTCAGCGCTTTAAAACTGCCATTTCTGAGAGCACCAGCCTTGTAAAGCGACACCACTCACAAAAGATGTACAAGAGAAGGTATTTTTCACTCCTGACCTGCAGAGCAGAGAGTTAATTTGAAATTTATCTTTGATTATCTCCCCTACTTACTTTACTTATTTCATTTCTTCAGTTTAGATGGAATGTACACTTTATAATTAAATACAAGTAGGAAATAATATCATCCTGACAAAAGCTCCTAATCTCCACAAGATATTAATAGTCAGCACATCAAGTCAATTCATCTTTAATCCTGGATCTCACTATGCCACCACATCCTATGAAAATGAAAATGAGACGATGTCAACCATAACTCCTCAAATGGTGACTACAGGCCACAACCTGTGTTTTTGTAGTGTAAATAAATCACCAGTACAGGTAAAGACATGGTGTGCATGAGTATGCCCTTCAACAGAAAGCAAGAAAAACAATCCACACTAGGAAGAAGTAAGTCAGATCCCTCATGTCAGACCTGCTATTATTTAAACATGAGCTCTTAAGTAAATGCACCCACGTGCTTTTCAGAGTTGTTCAAAGTTATCAATAGGACAATGGGGATAGAAAGCACAGCTTTGAGTAAGCATTGGAGAAACCAGGAGTGCCAATCATGTGAGCTCATTTTCTTTAATGAAAGGCAATAAATGGTGCCTGGTCATCTGGGATGCTAGAGTGACATGGTCAAACAACCTGGAGATGTTGTGCTATATCCTATTAGGATCCAATCTCCACCTCAATCCTTCCAGTAATGTGAGCATTGTAGTAAGTGGTATTTCTTAATGAATAGAACCAATCGTTCTGAAAGAGGCACCATGTACTTTGTATCCTCTACCAATAGACTCTGTCGTTATGCTTATTGCAAATCCCTCCTCCATGGGTCCTTGCAGCGAGCACTGTTTGTAAGTCAACAGAATTCATTCTTACTGTAAAGGTCAGAGGGGCTTTGCTACATTGCTGGAGCTTTTATGTAGACATGCCTAAAGCTTTTGTTGTGAAGTCTGCCATGTGGAAACTTTTCACCAAAGTTTTGCTGTGTTTAAATATGGAAGAAAATTTAACCATGGCATTAGACTTGGACATCTTCTTCCAGACTCACTAACCAAGTGTGGCTGCACCAGGTGTTCATTCTCACCTCTTCATAGTTTTATTTTTTGGCTGCTGGCTGTGATACCTACTAAGACCCCACAACAGAAAGGACCAGAGGAGTTTCTTCTATAGCAGCTTTTACAAATGTAAGCTTTTCCTCCAAACTCTTAACTTTCTTGATTTTGTTCCATGATCTACAACTGTATATGAGCCAGTGAATCCACAGATAGTCTTGCTCCACACTTTCACTGTCCAAAGCAGAGACCTAAAGTTCATGAGTTTAAATTGGCTGCACATATGACCTCTTTGCTTCCCCGAACATACTGAATGCAAGGGCAGAGCTCAGTGACCTGATATGCAACAAGCAAGGTTAGCACACCGGGCTTTCTAAGTCTGCTCCTACAAGAGCTTGACTTCTTGTAGTCTGTTATGCCCATCTTAACACAAGGAAACCGAGTCTTCATTTCTCCTTTTGCATCGTGAATATCAGCCTAGAAGTCCACATTTACACTGTTATCACTCTCATAAACTCCTCATCATTTTCTTTAAAGAATGTGCATTTCAACCTTTTGGTCTTATTTCCTGTGAAGCCAGTATACCTTCTTTGCTGTCTACTGTTTCTGGCTCTGCTGCCAGTGTAATTCTTCTTCCAAAGGACTGAGCACTGTCTTCAGATTGTAGCCACAGCAGGGAACATTTTGAAAGATGTCACCAGTATCTGTTTATGAATACTCCTATAGGAATATATTATATATTCCTGATAATATATATATACATATACATATGTATATATATAATATATTTCTTTATTATAATGGTGGTTATTGGTAGTCCTGAACATTATGTTCCAGTCTAAGCCCTTAACAAACTATGGTGGTATATACTAGGATAACAATGCATTCTTTTCTCTTTTTTTTCATTAAATTATATTTTAAGGTGAGAAACAAGTGAGAGAGTCATGAAGAAACTCCAGGGTTTTAATTTAGATGATATAGGTTAAAAATAATGTGTGCTTCATGGAACAACCACAAAGTGGAACTAATCAAGCATTATAGCTCAGATAGTCAAGAACCTTACTATCCAACCATTCTACCCCAATGACTTGAAGTCTAGCCACAGAACTGGGAAAGGAGGAGGAAACTGATTCCCAAATGCCCTGTGATCTCCACCTGCTTACTTCCGCATATGCATAAGTCTATGGTGGTAGTGCTCTCTCTCTCTCTCTCTCTCTCTCTCTCTCTCTCTCTCTCTCTCTCTTTCTCTCTCTCTCTCTCTCACACACACACACATAGAGTGAGAGAGAAAGAGAGAGTGAGATAGAAATAATGGTAACAAAATTATAATAAAAAACAGGACTTTTAAATTTATCTTCAATATTTTATACAAAATTGACTAGCAAGAAAACTGAGATGAGCTTTATAATATGTTGGGTTTAAAAAAACCAGGTGATCATCGGAAGAACAGAATTGTTATCTGTGATAATAGAAAATCAATAGACAACATTTCTAAAATCCATAAATCCTCTCATGTCTATAGAAACATTATAGTGACACATACTGGACTAATTTGAATATAATTAAAACAAAATGTTAAATGTGAAAAATTGGATTATAAAAGTAAGTACAGAAGGAAATGTTCCAAAATGATTTCATTTATGTGCATAAATAATTGTGAATACATAAAAACATACATACATACATACACACACACACACACACACACACACACACACACACATACACACAGTAGAAAGCACACATAAGATTTGAGATAAATACCCTGAGCACATATAGGTTAGTAATATTATGAGTGAAGAACTGTATGAATTAATGAATGTTTGAATACATGATAGAATGAAATATCATGATCATCTTTCAATCTATACCTCTTACAGGCACATTTAAGGAAGTATGAGAATCCAGACCACAAGTCTGGAAGTGAGGGTTGAAGTGCAGCCATTAGATATTGAATACTGGCTGCTATCAATCTACACAATTCACATGGGCCATTCATGTAAAGAGTGCCAACTACTAGTGGTTGAATTTCACAAAACCACTTGTTCAGGGAATCACATAATTCTGTGTAATTTTGGATCTTGGTTTTTACTATAATTATTTGAAATGTTGATTGTCGAGTCTTACTACAGTTTACTAAAGCATTTGAATATCCTAGATTTTAGAAAGATACGCCAAGGAATAATCACTTCTATTTCCGAAAAGTCATTTTATATGAAATGAATAAAAAGCACATGAAAATCAATCTGTGCTAAGGAGAAATCCTTTAACAGACTCTGATAATAAAGAATAAAGTTTTTTTTTCTTGGTTACCATAGTGGCGGTGGTTTTAAATGCTATTCATACAGATTTCAGCATTATAGTAATCAGTGTCTCCTATTGTGCTTCAAGGTATTAAAAGTAACACACAATGTTGCAAGCTTAGATTGCCATTTAAATTTAAATATTAAGAAATGTTATGAATCAAAGGTTAATTTATATGTTCCTGTGGATAATATCTGATGTGAGATATTATAGGGGTAGCCATTCCCTATTAACACCAAATAACAAAGGTAATCTGTGCTTGACTTTTGAGCCTGTAGTGATTGGGGACTAGGGAGAAAGGGTCTCAGCGGGTGACAAACTTTAATTTGTCCCTAGTGAAACTTGTAGCATTTATAATGATTATGGACCCTAAGAGGAGTTATTACATTTGCATAGGTCTTCTTGTAGTCTTTTCCCAGGCTTCATGCAAAGTCCTTTGCCAGAAGGAAGAAAATAACAAACTAATAGAATCTGTCCCCTGCCCTTAGGCCCGGAAGGATGTCCTTTATGGCAAAGAAACGCAGTAGACAGAATATAGATAGAACCCTGAAAATAAGAAAATAGGATATGATGACAAGTGCGATGGTTCAGGAGGTAAAAGCTCTTGCCAACAACCTGATAACTTCAGTTCCTGGGATCCACATTGTAGAAGAGATCTGACTTTCACAAGTACAAATTGTCTACTGATCTTTGTATATATAACCTGCAACCCCCAACACATATGTGTGTGTGTGTGTATGTGTGTTTTTTTTGTGTGTGTATGTGTGTGATGAACTCAAGACTTTACAGTTGATAAGAAAAGCAAAGGTGAACAGAATTGGCATTAGCTCTCTGTCCCTCTCAGAGGGTCATACACCCATCTAATACTAAGAGGACTTGTTTTTTTAATAGAATTGCTGTGGTAAGGAGGGTCCTTTCCCTGCCTTCCCTTTCCTACCTGGAAGGACTTCCAGGGGAGGAACACCCTCATGCTCTGCCCTGGAAACTGTCATTTTCATACCAGGTGACTTATTTCCCTACTGAAAGGAACAAAACTGATGAGAGAACTGGAGAACACAGAATGTGTTAGAGTGCCCACTAGTCACAATTCTGAAGCTTCATCTCTATGTATCATAAAAAAAATCACCACCTCACCATAGCATAGGACAGACCTATCTACTGTGTCTTATTTCTCAATTACATCAGAACTCAGGAAGATAATTCAAGGATCTCATGAAATGGACTTCTAAAGTCATAAATGGAGATTTTTTTATGTATATCTAAATGAAACAACACAGATCAAAATGGACTGCACTCCCAAAGTTTCAGACCCAAGTTCTTCAAAGCCACAGTATTGTGTGATTAGAATAGCATTTTAGGACATGTATTTGCATACTTGATAAAATAGAGATAGATGCCACCTGAATGCAGTTTAGAATAAGGCTTCCATTCCTACTGAACTCTCAGGACAGATGGCTATATATGCAAGAGGAATTGTACTGTTCAGGTCAGTTACCACAATCTGTCTGGGCATGAGCGTGTCACTGAGTCCAAAGCATGCATTTAAGAGCCACATCAACTTATAAAAAGCTTGAAATGAGCAGGTAACATGGTTACTATCTTACCTAACTTCCCATGAGGCTATGGAATTTTAAATGTAAAGAATGTCACGTACAGTGTAGCAGACTGGAAAAAGCTGCGGCATTTTGTAAATTTCATTTTCCCTGGAAGGCTCTACTTTATGCAAAATCCTTCTGCAAACCCTATCTCCCACTCATGTAAATCTGAGATCAGTAGCTACACAATATAGTGTTTTCTTTGACTGAACCAGGTACTGTCTAGACAGTTCTTTGGGTATCAAACATAATCTGAAGTCAGAATTTTTAGTTAATCCATAGCTTCCATGGAGGCTGCCTCTCTGTAGGTGGCTCTTTGGAGACAGAATTTTGGAGAATTCTTAGTTAAGAACGCTTTTTTTTCTCCAATATATATTTTTTACGCACTTTCATAGTGATCACAGCCCCAACTTCCTCCTCTCCTTCTAGACCCACCCTTAAAACTTCCTTCCCCATTGCCCCTCCCCTTCTCCTCAGAGAACAGGTAGCCCTGCCTTGGCTTTTACCCTATCCTGGGATATATAGTCCCAGCAAGTCAAGACACATTTCCCACTGAGCCCCAACCAGGAAGATCAGGTAGAGGAAAGACATGCAATGGCAGGGAACAGACACTTTTGTTCTTGTAGGAAGATCACTGGAATCTATCTTCCTGCAAACCCTACAAGTAGTCACAACTCAGCAGTTCACTATGGAACCACGACAACCCTCACCCCCCAACAAAACTTATACTCCCTGTCCACACCCTGAGCCACACACATAAGAAGGCTGTCCTAGAAAACTCAAGAGAAGAGCAGAGATCCTGAATGCCTTCCCGAGGCTATTTTGTTTTACTATCGCTTAATTTTATAGGAGTAGAATATACAGCAAGAAAGCTGTTGGGTTTCTGAACATTGGGCAACATTCTTTGTCTGCATTTTCTACCAAGTTTCCTAATAAAAACAAGGGCTGTAAATAGTTTTCTCATGAATGTAGTGAAGAGACTGAATACTACATTGAAACAGAAAATGGGTCAAAAGAAACATGAAATATAATGGGTAAAAATGCAGAGGAAAGAGATACAGTAAAAGCCTAAGATTATAAAAGTATCAGTAAGCCAAAAGGAATTATCAATCATCTAACAAGGGTAACAAAAATCTTCAGGACATCGGCCAGCTTCCAGGGTTGAAGATATGATGAGAACGGACACTGAAATTTGCCTGGATAATAACTGGAAGCAAGACTTGTAGCAGGCATCACAGTAAGAAACAATTGTGTCTAGTAAAGAAAATTCTGCATGAAACTTTTAAGCAATAAATTTCATTTGACACGAGCAGCTTTCACTTCATGTCTTGGGGACAAAGTGACAGTTTTCTCATTCAGCACCAAGAAGCCAATGAGACATTTTCTATTTATTTACTGGAATCTAAATGCTAACATTAGATTTAATCATAAATCATGCAATGTTACAGGTCTTTTCCTTTTTCTCTTCAGGTTTGCTCTGAAAAGACTGTTATAGATATGTTGAGTTAAATAAGTAAAGAGAGAAAAATATATAATATAATGTGATGCTACCTTGCAAATGGACAAAAGTCCAGACTTGTCTCTCTGCAAGTCAGTTTCTTTGTATACAAGAATAAAATAGCAGAAGATTTAACTCTTGCAGAGGCATGTGTCCTTTGTGTCTTCAGAGGGGCAAGAAACACTCAGTTCACATTTCCCAATTATTAATTATTTTTCTTTAGTGAGACTGGGCTGACCAGCACCTTGCTCCCCTTCCAGCACCTACAGTTCCATACTCCTGATAGTTTTGTTCTTTCTTGGCCCGTTAACTGTTATCTTCCTTATGTGCGTCATGTCTGGCAGCACGTAATCTTCCAAACGGCTTGCTTCTTCAACAATGCTCCACCGGACCTGCATTCTGCTTTATCACCTCCCTAGCTAGCTATCTATAAACCCATCTAGCTATCCATTGTGCTTTTGTTACAGACACAGATCCCTAAAATATAATGCAACTATTGACTTGCTATCTTTTGGAAGGTACAGCAGCCTTCTGTCTGAGTCTTCTTTTCTGGTTCCAACAGAAATCCCTGCAGAGCCACTGGGCAGAAGGGAGGTGTCTCCTTCTGCTTTCCTTCCTGGGTGTCTGCCCAAAACTCATGGCCAGTTTTAGTAAATAAACCAAGGGCTTGAAACGAGAAGTCTCATATTTCTGGTTCCAACATGACTGAATATGTGTGTTCCATGATAAAAAAGTGAAAGGATAGGGATTTAGAAGACTTTCTTCCGATTGCTGTAGTTTGCTGGAAAATGGACAGCAGAGGCAGAGAGTATTTTCTGTTAGTAGAAAATATACATGTTTAGTTTAATGCATACTTTCCAGTCTATAGAAGTGAAGTTGTCAATAGTGGAATTAGGAGAAAAAAATAACTCCATACAATTACTTTCTTATCTATCAATTGAAAAGTATGCTATATGCATTTTTAAGGACTAATTTCAAGGCAATTTCATTTTATCTTCTATTTTCTTCAATGTTGGGATGAAAGTAACCTTCAAGTCAAGTTTAATTAAGTCTTTACAATTTTTAAATTCACCACAATCCATTGAGAGATAGCAGTTTATTTGTGATTGACTTAGAGTTTTCTATGCCAGGATGTTACAGCAACGTGACACTTCTATGAGGTGTCATTTGACTTCCTCTCTCCTTGCCAGACATTCTAAATTCTAAAGACTAGCTGCACCTAAAAGACTGAGATATTAACTGTTTAATCATCTTTCTCAGATTTGCAAATCTCAGAACATTTGGTGACCTGCAGATCACATCAGAATGCACAATACCTCGCCTTTCCTTGCCCCCGTGCATCACCTCAACTGCTGCAAGGCTTATCAGAAAAGTAATGAGGGGATGAGGACTTACAGGAAGGAACTCTAGGAGGTCAAGGTTGATGGTGGTGCTCTAGCAAAAGTAAAGGATAACGAAAATGGCAAAGGTACATAGCCTTTCTACACATTGTCCCCTAAGCCCCTTTTCTTTCCAATAAAGCACACTTTCAGGTCCCAAGCGATCATTTGTAGGGGGCAATTGCCTTCTCTCTTCTCAGGGTATTAGTTTTTGAATAAACATGTTTTCCCTCCCACCAATTCTCTTCTCTGGAGTATTGGCATTCAGGCAGCGAGCAGATGGAGTGGGGTCCAGTAGCAGCAAGACACGGTCTCTATTCGTAGAGAATTCAAACATCAAGCAATGTCTACTCATATATATATATATATATATATATATATATATATATATATATATATGTATATGGAGAGAGAGAGAGAGAGAGAGAGAGAGAGATCTTGCAATTTCTTCAAGACTTTGCAGGAATAAAAAAAGAGGGGTATTGAACATGAGAAAAATGGAGCCAAAACTTTATTTTTAGTGTATAAGAGAGAAGTTGAAGCTGTGCTGTGGAAATAACTCAGAGCAGTCCTACTCAGTAACAGACTGCAGTGACGCCTTTTGTCTTCAGCATCAAAAGATACTGCCCACACAGCATCCCCAGGAGGTGACCACCCATATGGTCCTGAATTGAGTACCAGGAGAAATAGAAGCACAATGGGCTGACTCCCAAAGCATCAGCTGAGAGTGGAGGAACATTTCTCTGACATATTAAAAAAGGTCACCAATGTATAATCTGTGACAGGTAGAGCCTACAGGAGACAGCAAGCCACCTACTGGAAATGGGATCGACAGAGAAAAACTCTTGACAAACTTTCTGGAAACGCTGTCAAAGGACTCTGCAGAAACACACAGAACTGTGGTCATTGTTTCCACACCCTGTTTTTGAGGAGTCCACACTGGCAGGCAGATGCTATAAACTCGGAAATAATTCACAAGAATTTGAAACTCACTCACTATACAATTGATAAATAATGACAGGCATTCCTGCTGTACCTACAGTGAGATGGCTACTTAGTGTACATGAATGTTTTGAGTCTGAATTTGATTTTGAATTACTACAGCATTTCCAGCCCTCCAGGACTCAAAACTATGAGACGACCTTACCAGATTAGATTTGGGCAAAGCCTAACAGCAGAGATTTAGGGAGGTACACACTCTGCTCACGATGGTGGCTAGATGTGCTTGAATTGTGGAGAGTTAGGAGTAGCCAAGAGGTTAGGGGAGAAATAAATGATGTGTGGGAAAGCCCTATCTAGTTCAGAGAGACTGCTCCATTAGTATACCTCAGGGAACCCAAGCCAGTAGGGAAAGCCAAGAGCTTGCTGCATCTGCAGCCACCAGTCAAGAAAGCACAGAGCATGACAGACCAGGAAAATGACCCACATCTTGCCGACTCAGATGGAAAGGCTTCACTTAGGCCTAGGGAAAGTGTCTCTAATAAGGTCATCCGTTAACTGTGTCGCCCGAGTCTCTCTCAGCCATTCCTCATCCCTTCCCTTCCCACTTCCACCCCTGAAGCTAGCCATTAAGGCAGCAGGGACTGAAGGAAATAGAGCTGTTGGGCTCAGTAAATATTACTGAGCTCTAAAGGTAGCCCCATTATTTAGGCTCCTGTGTTCAAGGCACATTCTGACCACATCCATTTAGCAGAGAGGTGAGGAAAGCAAGCAGGCTGGCTGTGCTAAAGCACCAGTCCCCTGTCCCCTTGCTTTGACAAAACCACTACACAGGGGGAAAAAGAAGGTAGATACTTTTTCCCTAGAGTTTTGAACCTGGAGCACAGAGGATACGAGAAAGCATTAACTGCATGGAGGTCTCTGAGGTCTTAGAAGTTATGTTCTGCTCTCATGATCACCTGATGGGTCATTTCAAATTCTACCAGAGATCCACCGTTGTTTACCACATAATTTTGTCTTTGATAATCAAAAGATAAAAGGACAGCTCTCCTCCAGAGAAATAATATGTTTACTTTGGGAAAAATTACAATTCTTTCCAGGGTACCTGAATGTAACAACAAAAAAAGCAAATAACTTAATGTATTTTAATAACTGTGTATAGGATCAATTATTTAAGGCACTAGTGTTTACCAAAATGCTGAAAATTTATTGAACATATTTTCTGCATACTTGAAAAATTAACATCTTTAATAGCTGGAAATAAACAACAACAACAAACTTGATATTACCTGTAACCATGATCACTTCAGTATAAATACATATTAAAAACAAAACAAAACAAAAAAACAAAACATCACCCACATGCATGAGACCTGAAGTAAAGTTTTTCAAAGGTTGAAGGCTTAAATGACTAGTAAGATGCAGCTGAAAAGATGACCCTCTGGCAAGCAGACTTTTTGCTAATGATAACTGATACTGAACTTGAGAAAGATTAACCCATATTCTGCATCTCAAATCCAAAAAAACCAACAAACAAAGGAAGTGGAGTAAAGCCAATAATAGAGAGTTAGCATACGTTTATGATGTGCTGAAGGAAACTGGGAGGACACTAGGAATTTATGCCAGTAGCATTTTAAATGTGTTTTTATCCTTGAAGAGGGTATATTTTCTACTAATTTCCAAGACAACTTCTCCTTGAACAGTTCTTTGAGAGAGCTGTTCATCCACTAGGAAATGGGAGATACATCAAGAAATGCCTCGAGTGCTACACTTCACATTGTGTTCGTTGTGGATATGTAACTGGGCTCTGTTACTCAAACACATAAAATCATAAAATCAAGGTTTTAGAAGATAAATGAAAAAATTGGAATAAAAATATAAAATGATGATTCATAATGACAGATATATATATATATATATATAGTATACATGTTTGTTTTATATAAAGTTTTACATAAAGAAATGTAAAACTGACATTCTGAATTTAGCTAGTGATAATTCCCACCTTTTTTACTGAAAATCCCCCTAAATAAAAATGGTTGACACATAGGTAAACACTGAAGCAGTATCTGTTCTTTTTGAGAAAAGCACCTGCCTTTCTTCTTGTGCTAAAATACCAAGCAACAATATTATTTCAATCACATTTAGGATTTCATTATGATAGTGAAGGATTATAAATCAGAATCATGCTAATGAGAAACTAAAGATCAGACCTAATGAAATGAATCATAGGTAAAATGCTGCCTGCAGAAACATGAAGACCCGGGTTCACTAGTGCCTAAATAAAAGGTCAGAGGCAGTGGCACAAGTCTGTAAGCCTCCCTCTGGGGGAAAGAGGAGGATTCTGGGGGCTTACTGGCAGGCAACATAGCCAATCAATTAGCTAGTGGTTCAGAGAGAAACATGGTGTGAGGGAGTGGGGAAGAAGACTTACAGAGTAGACCTCAGTCCTTTAACTGTACATGCAAGGCGGGGGGGCAGGGGGATTACGAATTACTTTCTGTACTTTATTTGTAAAACACAAAGTGAAAAATGCCGTGTAGCATTTTGGTTCAAATTTAATGCTATAAACAGCATGGTATGTATCGTCTAAGGATGGTTTGAGGGAGTTCAAAATTGCTGCAAATATTTATATAGGAAAAAAATAAACACTCTACAATGGAACAAACAGCAGTTTTTTTTTGAAAAAGCAAGAATAAGAAAGCAAGCTAGCTGATTGGTATTATGAGCCTGTGAAGATGAAGGAATACAACCCCTTCCATTACACAAGGGTTGGTGGACACCACAGCTCAGGTGCCACCTTTGTAACAGATACTGCTTAAGGTCTCCAAATATTAAATCAATACTCATTTCGTGTGGAGGCTGTGGCAATCCATCAGTGAGGAAGAAAGTGTTCTGAAATGAAGGTCGTGATAATTATGACCCAATTTGTAGCAGAAAAGGTCCACTTGCTGGGGCTATTACCAGTGGCATTCTGAAAATGTGTTCAGATTGTTTACTGCAGATCATTTTCAGAAAACTTTCCTTTCCAAATAAGCATGCCTAGGGTAGCCCTAGGCAACAATGTATATAAGTAACATTTTTCCCTGTGACTCACAGTCACTCTATGTGCATGATTATTTCACCTGCTACCCTTTCTATTTCCTGGCTTTCAATCTTCATCATTCTATGCTCCAAAAATAATTTTTCCTGTTGTTATTTATAATAGCAATCATGTCCGTGAACTGGTCCCCATTCAGCCTAACTTATATAAGACCCACCCCATTCTGCTCCCTTCTGAAAACATGAAAAACAATACCATTGATGTTTATTACAGCACCTGACATGCAGAAAATACATCCTTTTCTGAGACTCTTAAGTAAGTCTTTTCTATTAAAACTATGAAGAGGTATGTTATGTTTTTCATAAGAACTGTGGGGTTTTAACATGTTTGCTCTGATAAAACATAATAGTCATTCCAAGCTAGTCCTTCTTATTTTTAAACCATTTCCAGAATACCTTTTAAACATAGAATGTAGCAAGAGATCTTTAACTAGTTCTAGAATAAAGAATATTTGAGTTGATGAATGATCAGATGGAGAGAGTCAATTTTACTTTGAAGTGAAAGCTTACATTTCTGGAACAGGAATTGTTACAATGTTACAATGCTCCCATCACAAATGACTCACGTGGTTTGTCGTGGTTAGCTTTTCAAATCACGATGTTCTTTTCCCAATTCAGAGCATCTATATTGTTAAACAAGTGTTTTGTTTTTAGTCAGTAATGCTATGTTCTAAAACACATGTGGCCTGTATTTCTTGTCGTGTTTTATGAATTCTGGAATCTATGTGTGTTGGTAAACATTAAGAAATGAGAGATCTAAAGAGACCTTCTCAATCTTTCTCAAAAGCCCAGCTTCTTTCTGAGTGATGGTAAATAGTAGCTGAAATGTCAAGTTGTCTCTGACTTGAATTAAGCAAACTCCAGAAGCCTTGCCTTCTGTGGAAGATATCTGGAAGAAATTAAGATTTGGGAGAAATTGTCTCATGCCATTAATGTCTAGAAAAGAGATTAAAGGTGTGTGTTGTCTTGCTAATGTCCTGTTACAAACTGTGAAGTAGGACTACAGAAGGATGGGCTAACCTGACACTACAGAACAGAATGTGTAAGTATGGATACAACATTTGTGGCAATGTAAGTCTAACATCAGCAATCCCAAATGAATTTCTATTTCTTTTCCTTTTTCTCTTTCCTTTTCCCCTCTTTTCGGTTGTCTTGTTGTTCAGTGTCCATTGTTTCTGAGATGGGAACAAATGAAAATGGTTGTTTAGCTTCCCTTGAGTTTGAAACCCAGTGAACTAATTATTCTATATAAGTTCTTAAAAATGGTATCTGAAAATGTTAAGCAATGCTTTAGTAATTTGAGTGCACCTTCTAGATCCTACTATATGCTCAAGTAAATACTTGTAAAGTATATGGAAATATTATTAAAAAATGTGGTGGTTGCTAACCCTGCTAGTAAGTAGTCTGTGCAGGCATTTTGGCAAAGGTAAATCCAGAGCAAAAAGAACTTAACAACTGGATGCACAGAACAGTCTTTAATGTGGTATCTGTGCAGTTACCCCTTATGTAATGATGAAGTACAAGTATGAAATAGTAGAAGTGTTAAGAAACCCAAAGGAATTGAAAAGGTGGCATCACATAAGTGCCATGTCAGAGGTAATCCCTGTGGAGTAGAAAGGGCAAGAAGAGTTATTAAACCTTCTCACAATGATCATGAAGAGGCTTTAAATGATTCTCATCCTAGTAAATCTAGTAAATAATAGGTCTGTTTGTCTGTGCTAGCTCAACTTTATCTGCTAGTATGGGACTATGTTCTATGCAGTTCAACAGACATTGAGCTATTTCTTTCTTCTCTGTTCCACATTCTGGGGAGAAGAGATAAGCTGGATTCTGAGGGAGTTAAGAGTTCAAGGGGGAAAACACAGGAATATAAAAAAAAAATAATCTAATATGTTTAAAACCATAGAGAACTGGGTAAGACACAGGAGGACTTAGAGGAGTGCAGACATAATTATGGGTTCGAGGTGACAAAGGAAGCCCATAGCTGAGAGCTGTCTGGACATTCAGGCCTGAAGAAATTGCTCTTCCAAACAAAACTACAGGGACTGTGTAGGGAGATCATGAAGCTCTCTTGGGGAGACAAATGAGCTGGATTTGTTACAGGTCAAATAAAGGTAGCATGTGAGGGTAGTAATGGGAGGTTATAGAGAAGGAACTCAGCAGGGACACATTTTCCAGTAGGACATGTAAGGAATCCTCTAATGTTAGTGGAAATAAAATCATTAATCAGATGAATGAGAAGGGACAATTTTTAGGACAATTTCTCTAGCAGCAGTTAGGGGTGAATTTAGCATCTATATTATTGGTAGACATAGCAATTACTGAAAACCTAACTTAAGGTGATTAGTTAATGTGTCGTCTATGTGTGCACATGTGATATTTGCTTGGGATGCTTTGGAACTTATGGAAGAATGAGTTATCAGTTATTTTCTTGACAAATGGACAAAATACTTGAAAGGAGCAACTTTTAAATGAGAGGTAGTTTGAGTTAAGGTCTGAATGGATACGTGGTGCAGAAGCATGCTGGAATGTAGTTTGAGGGTGTGATAGCAGAAATAGGTCAGATCTGTGAGTTCCAGAATGCAAATGAAGAGTAGGATCAAAAGTGAACGAGAAATGGAACCTTTTAACTATCCTCACTTTAGTATCTAGATGCCATCTCCTATGGTCCTGATAACTCCATGAATCTTCTGGAATGTATTAGACCTACCATCACAGAGGCTATGGCAGGAAAAGCCGAAAATGTGCAGGAAAGAACACAGGTACCTTTTTGCTGATGGATGGCTTTCCAACAGAAGGAGGAAGAAAATAGCAAACTAACTTACAGATTTGAAGATAAAGAGGAAGATCAGAATACACAAAGTACATTCCACAAACTACAAGAAACTCAAGAAGAAGGAAGATCAAAATGTGGACACTTCATTCCTTCTTAAAAAGGGGAACAAAATACCCATGGAAGGAGTTGCAGAGACTAACTATGGAGCAGAGACTAAAGGAAGGACAATCCAGCCTGACATAGCTGTCTCCTGAGAGGCTCCGACAGTACCTGACTAATACAGAAGTAGAGGCTCACAGCCATCCATTGAACTGAGTACAGGGTCCCCAATGAAGGAGCTAGAGAAAGGACCCAAGGAGCTGAAGGGTTTGCAGCCCCTTAGGATGAACAACAATATGAACTAACTAGTACCCTCAAGGCTCTCAGGGACTAAACCATCAACCAAAGAGTACACATGGTGGGACTAATTGCTCCAGCAGCATATGTATAGTAGAGGATGATCAAGTCGGTCATCAATGGGAGGAGAGGCCCTTGGCCCTGTGAAAGTTCTATGTTCCAGTGTAGGGGAATGCCAGGGCCAGTAAGCAGGAGAGGGTAGGGTGTCAGGTAGGGAGAGGGGAACAGGAGTTTGTTCTTGTTTTGTTTGTTTGTTTGTTTGTTCTTTGTATTTTGTTTTTGGAGGGGAAACTGGGAAAGGAGATATCGTATGGCATATAAATAAAGAAAATATCTAATAAAATTTTAAAAAGATGATTTTATGATGGGAAATATACATCATTAAGAAATCATTTAGAGATCATTTAGTATAAAGAGTTGGTCTCAAAAGGAAAGACCAAGTGCAGAGCAGTGTTTAAGTACAGCCAGGGAGCTCCACATCACCATCGTTGGCCCAAAAAGTTGCAACCAGTGAAGGAGCTTTGTGCACTATTACATTAGAATTTCCTTTTAATATTTGCAATTTATAACATATTTATTGGAAATTCAAAAAACTTTCATTTCACCACCAACACCAACATGTTACTATACATGGGTCAAAAGGAGAAAATAGGTAGGCAAGAGAGCAAGAGGTTCACCATACAACTTCTGTGGACCTAAAACCTTAGACTATAACTGTGTGTATTTTTTTTCTGATCCCATTTTATTTAATCTGGAATAAAACATCCCTGAAACCCCCTAATGTGACCTACCTCACCTGGAGTCATCAAAGAACCTGATGTAAACACCAATGTCTCATTATGTATTTCTATTGTATTATTTTACCTCCTTCAGGTTAAGCTAAGTGATTGTGTTGCAAAAACATGATGAAGGTAAGAAAAAGAAGAGAGACAGAGGAAGAGAAGGAGGGAGAGAGATAGCATACATTGACATGAAAGCAAAAACACTAAAAAACAATGGAAAGAGATATTTCATAATTTCATAAAAATATATATTATTTATGTTCATCACAATCCTGCATGTATTTCCAAAATGTCCTCATGAGACCTATTTTTAAAATGTATACTGAAGGTGGATTTATCCAACCTAGTGACAATAACAGAAGGAAATGTCATTTTGAGAGAGAAATTTTAGTTTAGATGTGAAGTACATACAGAACCTTTCCTAACATGAGCAAAATCTTAAGTTTTCCTAAAAAATAGTTTATACCTGTCTCACATTCTGAATTTACTCTTTAGATCTTATTTGTTGTTATTTTTGTTTTTTGGTTTTTTTGCTTTTTTTTGAGACAGGGTTTCTCTGTGTATCCCTGACTGTCCTGGAACTCACTCTATAAACCAGGCTGGCCTCAAACTCGGAAATCCGCCTGTCTCTGCCTCCTAAGTGCTAGGATTAAAGGCTGCACCACCACTGCCCAGCTACTCTTTAGGTCTTAATAATGACACATTCACAATTTCTGCAATGTTCCTCTGTGTGGCATATTCCTAAGCTCCTCTTTCTGGCCATCATCTCTTTTAGAATAAAATTTATTATGTTTTCATTCGGCAGGCGTTTATAAAGAGAATGGTAGTTGTCAGGGACTTAATTGGACCTGGAAGAAATAATAATATGTGAAATCTGGTATAACTTTTGTCATCTAAAGTGTTTGAAGGATGGGCCAGCAAGATGGCTCAGTGGATGAAGGCACTCCAACACAAGCATAGAGACCCTAGTTCCATTACTGGGATCCATATGATGGTTAAAGGAAGAAACTATCCCTACAAAGGTATCATCTAATCTTTACATATGTGACATGACACACACTCCCAAATCATGCACATGCACATGTGTGTGTAATAACAACTACTCCAATAATAATGATAATAATAATAATAATAATAATAATAATAATAATAATAATAGACATTCTTTATAAGGACTTTGTTTTGAAATGGGGGGAGATGATGATGAGTGATCCTCCTCATGTACTCTATCAGAAGGTAATGGATGAGCAGTGGATCAAAATGTCACCTTTGAAATCATGGAGTAGAGACTATCCTCTTTAAAATACAATAGGGACAGTTGTTAACTATGATATTTCGAAAGTATGAAGTCAAGGTGGGCTTCATGTATGTATAACTGGAAACATATAAGTATAATTCTGAATATATACCTAGTACTTCTGGAGTTGTGAATAAATAGAGGATGTTTAATGGGAATAAGACATGAAGGACTGAATGAAGGATTCTTTGCTCTGGGACTTAGGGAATATAGTGTCTGAGACAGTAAATGAGAGCTCCCCAAGTTAGGTCTGTTAGCTCAGAGCCCTCCCAGCTTAGAGGAAGAAGCATCCAGACAATTGTGCTGCCTAAACTCCATAGCTGTAGGCGAAAGAGATGAAGTAGAAAGAAAATTGTAAAACAGAAGTTCTAATATACAATAATAAGATCACCACTTTCTGCATGCCTCTTATTCTATTTTCTGAAAGCAGGCACATTTTGAGTGAAAACAGGTTTTATGTCCTAGCAATAAAGAGGTATAACTATAAAAATATATGTCATATCAGCAGGCATGTCTCTAAATAGAATGTTTTACCAAGTCTCCCAAGAGGCATCCACGGCCCTTTAAATTACAGGGTATATGAGCTTCCCTGCAGGGCAGCTCAAACTGCAACTCCTCCTCAATCCAAAGTGGGAGTGGGAGGTGAACCTTTCAAAATTGAAGGGTGTGTATTCTTTGCTCTCAGCAGTTCCAGGATTTTCCTTTAAAATGGATATCATCCCCAAGCACAGACAGAGATGGTCAATTGGTATAGGTCAATTGGAGCTTAATAATTTTAATTGCATTTATTTAGAGGGGAATTTTTTTCATAGCTTAACCTTAACCTTCCCATTTTTTTTTCTGCCAAGTTGGAGTTAGAGCAAAGCCATCAAACACTGGTGGGATTTTATTAAATGGGCAAGGCGATGTATATTGCTGCAGATTGGGCAGATAATGCAAAGATCTCCTCGATTTAGACTTGTAATAACATTTTCAGCTGATTTACTATCTTAATTATACTATTCTTAGGTTAATATTACAACCAAAGTACAATTCTTCAGAATATACTACTGAGAGGTACAGAACTAGTTAGGTCCCTTCAGAACAAACAAGCTTGAGTGGCTCAATATACAGAATAATTTTCAGAGCGATCAATCTAAAATAGAATATAGTTTTTTTTTAATGCTCTTCCCTGCTATGGCTGCTCTTGAACTCAGTGAAAGTAATAGAAAAGTCTCAGGGGATTTCCCTCTTGGGCCTGTGAAAAAAATGCTGACCCACAAACCTAGTCACAGTTATTCAAAATAGTAAAATAGGAAACAGGAAAAAAGGAATAAGGAAACAGAAAAAAAATAAATATGGCCACAATATATAGACATAAAAGGCTAGTTAAATAAATTATAATACATAAATAAAATGTGTGTTTGGTACTATAAAAATATTTATGGAGAATTTTTAATGAAATGAGAAACAGCTTATGATACACCATAAAAAGAAAAAAAATCACATCATAAAATTGACTCCACAATATCTTCACCACTATATTCTTTAGAGTACAGTTACCAGTATCTGGCTCTAAACATTTGAATAATGTTTGTATCAATTATTAGATATGTTATCCAGAGAAAATGACTTCTATGTCTCTTTTTGTGAAGTGTCTTTCATGACACAGGTCAAATGTTATTATTATGAGGGAGTTTAATATTTTTACAAAATGCCTGAGATGCAGTAGCACAATAAATGATATCATTTTGTTTGTCTTAAATAATATAAATCTGCTCACACTGTTCCTAAAAACATCCTTCTCCCTTTGAAATTCACCTACAAGGTCTGTGGGATCCTCTAAGCTTCACCCTGTGAAACACACATCTCAACAAAATAAATTAACCTATTTTTGCTGTTGTCAAGGTGTTTCAAAATATTCCTATTGTGTAGGATGATAAGCAATGTCCACTTCCTTCTGCATAAGGGTATGCACCACAAATGAAGTTTTAGTTTCCTCCAAGGGAGTCTCACTGGCAAACAAACTGCTCTTAAGGGTAAGCATGCCCAGCAGCAGATGCTCAACAGAAAATGAACTCAATGGCATCTTTGGAGGTTCCTTTTCTTATAATGTCTGGTCATGTTCTTCCCTTTTTATTAACTATATCTTATTTTCTATTTTTATTTTATTAGCATATTATTTTTTTCTCTTTTTTATTCTATAAGCCCTTTGCATATATAGTTGGCTTTCAGTTTGGAGTTCTTACTGGGAATTTCTGAATATGAAAACAAGTGGGTCTCTGCTACTTATGCCTTCTTTTAGGCACAAGTTTTCTCCAAATTCAATGAGCTAGGTTTTGTTTTTCCTTATCTTATCTTATCTTATCTTATCTTATCTTATCTTATGTTTTATGATTACTCCACATAACCCTGTTTGTTTTGTAATGAAAGAGAGAAAAAGGGTAGAGCTAGATGGGATGGGAGTTGGGAGGAACTGGGAGGAGTACAAGGAGGTGAAACTATAATTAGAATCAAAAATACCTATTTCAAAAAAAGGAGAAAAGCATGCATCACTGGAAAACAGGGGTGATATCTTTTCCCCCTATAGTTATCAACATCTAGCAAGTAGCAAATCCATATTGTATTAGTGAATGAATTAGTGAATCAATATGGAAATGATTTAGTGAATGAATAAGAGAATGGGATATGGATGAAGGATTGAATGCAAGCTGTGCTCCTGACCGAAACAGGTCACCAAAAATGATGGCTTCCTTCCCCAGGAATTCCCACTGTTTTGGTGCACATCTTGGTCCCACAGGAAGATCATTTTCCACCTATATTTTATGACTTTAAGTTCTCCAGATTCCTATATTCTTTCTATGGTCACCTTTCTGAAAATGCAGCCCGTGTCCTGACAGCTGCCATTCCAAAACTGAGCTTCTCTTCCTGACTTTACCCCTCTAACCTCAACAGGGATTTCTTCATCTCCCGGAGCAAGCAACATGTGGCTAACATACATACTCCACCTCCTTCTGTCCTTCAGCGTTATTTTAGGCATCAAATTAGAGGACTTGTGTGAGGGTATTTTTTACAAAGCAGCATGAGAATGTGAGAGAGAACCATTCATTCCTCTGCTTCTGAAGCTTCACATCTCTGAAGTTCACATCTAGTAACAGACGTTGTACAAATTTACAGTTGTCTATAATTTGTTGTCAAAAATCAAGGGCATTTCTTCCATCATTCCCTTTTTGTCTCTTTATGTGGAAGAACTGTTGAAATGTGGATATGTTTGAGATTGTGAGAGTTCCTGTGGGACACACTAAAAATGAGAGTGTGGTTCACATTAATATTTAAACATACAAATACTTTTCTTTGTTCTATTTATAAAACATCAATTAGCAATTATGTTAAAATGCCCACACAATTCCTATTTCAATGACAACTCTATTCCATCTTACAGACTTACTGACTCATAGCTAGGTCTAAGTTGCTTCAGATTTCTAAGCAAGATCTAGTAAAAACATGAAAACTACTTCCTCTCTCAGATAAATTTCTATAATAATGGAAATGACCAATAATCTACATACTTCTCTATAATGCACATTGTTCAATATAGAAACTCCTTGCCATGCATGGCTTTTTGGCATTTGAAATGGAAAAATTTTATATTACTACTGTAGTTTAACTTAAATACATTTTAATAGCTACAATTATAATCTCTTACTATATTTAGCATGAGAATTTCCTTCCATATGCAATCCAAATATAAATTATATTTTCTGCCTTAGTCTAATTAACACTAAAGAGAGAATGGTACCTTGTTATTCATATGTAAAACAAATACTACAGTGACTATGTCTAGCTTAGCCAGTATGTTTTTGCTATGTGAAGAATACTATGCTCAAAAGTCAATTTAGTTTAGAGGGTACAACATCAGAAAGTGATTAGGTAAGTCAACTGTTTAACAGCATCTAGTTGTAATAACAACCTGGCCAAAGGCATATACTGATACTGCTAGACATTTTCTTAGGATATTGCTTTGGCAGGCATTGCTACCTTTGCATTGGTGACTTTTTTTCTTTTTTCTGACTAAAACCTTCCTAGTTGTCGCATACTTTCTTCTTTTAGGCCCCAAACGCACATGTGATGTGTATTAGCAAAGAGACTATTTAAACTCTCCTGGGCTTTACTTCTCCATAACCCTCAGGCTCACTCAAGAAACTTACCTTATATCAGCCAGAGAAATGATAGAAAGTGAAGGACTATTTATTTTCACCATTCTGATAAGAAATGAACTCAACCTATCTGGGAGCAGCCATTTCTTCTTGTTCTCTAGATAATCCATCAAGAGCATCTTAAGGTCAGACTGTACATCGTAAAATATCTTTATCTTTTCAAGGCATTTTTTAACATATATTATAATCAAGGACAAGGGAAGTCACAGTATTCTGGCAATACAAGAGTTTTCAATAGCAAGTGGGAGTGGAGCTTTTTAGCTACTAAGCCTAGTTAATGATACTACTTCCGTAAATGCAAGCCAGGTCCTTGGAGGGGCTCAGCCTCAGTCAAGATGAGTTTGTCTGTGTGCCAGTTTGCTATTTGGATGATTTTGATATTCATAAAAATGGCAAGCTGACAGTGAGGCATGGGCAACCTTTACCCACTCATCAGCTGCACAGTTCTAAAATGCTCTGAGCTATTTTGATCCTTTAGGCTCTCTGTATATATAACTTTTCAGATGCAAGCCTTAAAAAGCTGTCCTGCAAGATTAGAGTCATCCTAAAACTGGTCATTTATGAAATGATTTGATATATACTAAATTACGAAGTTTCTCAATTAAACAAAATATGCCTCCAGACAGTTGGGTAGCTAATGGATAGTGCTCAAAGATCTGAAATTCAATGTTTTCACAATGTTGAGGTCATTTGATCCAACTGTATTATTACATACATGGGAAAATTAGGGCCCAGACAAATGAAAGGAGTTTTACTTAGATACTCTACAAATAGCATTAAGCAAAGTAGTGGCAGTTATGATAGTTAAAATGTTTACCATCAATTGTTTTATCTTTTCCTGGGTATGATAACTAGATATCCATAAAGAAGCACCTGGAAAGCAAGGAGATCGACTAATGTTAACTTATAGATACATCAAAGCATAAGATCCACGCTAACTAACAGGCTTTTAAGAACATTATTTACAGGAATAACAAACATCACTCTGAAGAATAGACAATTTTTTTTTAATATGTGTAATTTCTAAGATCAGTTGAACTTGAGAGTCCTCTAGATTACTTTAACCAGCAGTCCCCAGTTCTTCCTCTCTCTGGTTGTAACTATTGGAGCCTTTTCTATGTTGCTGTGCCCTATAGGATTAACATCAGTTCTTGAAGTTTGCTGAACTCTGGAATCAATGGAGAATTTCAATTTCTTTAAAACTATAGATTCCTTGGTCCCATTCCAGGGTTTCATACAGCCAGGGACTCTGTGATTTACATGAATCCCCCCAAGTGTTTCCAATGCAGCATTCAGAAATCAATGTCCAGAATACTCAACACAAATTTCACAAAATTAACTAAGCTTTTTATACATTTAACCCTCTGTCCACTAAACCTTAAATAAGGGATGAGATTTTAATTTTATAATTTTTATTTCTTTCATTTTTTCAGGCTTCATCCCTATTCCTTGAACACTGATCTGTGTGGGGCTTTAGAACCAGACAACCAGACACATCTCAGTTTGAATTCTAACCCTGCCACTACAAGCTACATGACCTGGAGGAGATTTCTAAAACTTGTGTGAGCCCAGTGCACATCTAATTGTGTAGCCTTCAAAGGCTTGTTATAAAATATAAATAAGCCGATGCACCAAGCAGACGGCCCAAAACACTATGAGTTTTTGGCTAGTCTTAACTAGTGTCTGCAGCAGAAGAGACAGGAGTGTTGACAGTCGAGGCATGAGCAGTCCTGTTAGCAGTAGTCATTCTATGAAAACCTTTCTTATCTTCCTAAGGGAGACTTGAAAATACTTGAGTAGTGAAACAACCTTTCTCAATAATGCAGGGGAAATAAGGACTGAACAAACAATGAATGCCTCTATGAAGAAAAAAGTTATCTAATTTCCATCTCAGAGTAGCAGGCTGTTCCAAGTAGTAGAAGGCAGCAGCTGCAATCTATTAATCAATAATACTATTTTAAGATCCATTTATCATTAGTATCAATAAGCTTTAAAAAGTAACAGAGACCTGTGAAGTTTAACTCTTATGCTTCATCTCTCTAAACTCACTCTTTCTCTTTCTCTCTCTCTCTCTAAACTCTCTCTCCCTCTCAACTCTGTGTGTGTGCATATGGCTCTTTCAACTCCTCCTTAAAAATTAAAAAAAAAAAAAAGACAAAAACTGAAATCAGATCATACACAATGTGCTTAAACACAGGCTGGAGACAGATAGCAGGTAGGAAAAAAGTGAGATTTTAAAATCCTGTTTAGAAATGTTGATTTGGGGATGCAAATGTCTCCAGATGTGTCTTGGATCTCTATAGAGGCTGGGACATAAAATTTGACCATTTGTTTATTCTAAAATCAGTCTAAAATTTCTGAGTCACTTACTATGTAGTGCTTAGGATAGCTACAGGTGCGATGTGCTGTCACACTCTCTCCCTGGACATCCTGGACATTTAATATCTCCCTTTTTGTATTTTTATTGTCTATTTAATATGATCAGTTTTTCTAAATTCAATGCTTTTATCCTACTCCAAATTCTTACAATCATTTCTTACTTAGCAAAGACATGGCTCGATGACTCAGGAATACCTCTCTGGAAAGCAAGATTTATTGTAGGCAAACCATAGGGTGAGAATGTTGAATATCTGTATGGTGAGAGTTGTTTTTCAGAGTGATCATGCTGGAAAGTGGTGCAACCTTAGGAAAGTGAGGCCAGCTGGGAGGTCTTTAGGTCATGGATAAAGTTCTTGAAAGGGAATTGGAATCCAAACTGTTCTCTCTCTCTCTCTCTCTCTCTCTCTCTCTCTCTCTCTCTCTCTCTCTCTCTCTCTCTCTCTCTCTCTCTCTCTCTCTCTCTCTCTCTCTCTCTCTCTCTCTCTTTCTCTCTCTCTCTCTCTCTCTCTCTCTGTGTGTGTGTATGTATCTCTCTTTCCCTCTCTCTGTTTCTCTCTCTCTTGCTCTCTTGCTCTCTTGCTCTCTTGCTCTTTGCTCTAGTGATCTCATGATCTTGCTGTGTGAGTGTGGGTGTATTTGTATGTTTTTCTGTTTCTCTTTCTCTGTCTCTGTTTCTCTGTCATTCTGTTTGTGTCTGTATCTCTCTGTCTCTTTCTGTCACTCTTTCTCTTTTTATATCTCTGTCTCTCTCTATCTCCTTCTGTCTCTCTTTCTCTTTCTGTCTCTCCCCCTGTCTCTATCTTCCTCTCTCCCTGCTGTCTTCAAATGTGAGCACTTGTCCACCATGAGCTCTAGTTATTCTTCAGTCTACCACCTTACCAGAATTGAATTATGTGTCTGTGAACCTCCCAACTACCTCTTGCCTTGGGGGCTCCAAAGAAGTGGCTCAGCCATTAAGAGTGTTACTGATCTTTCAGAGTGCCTAGCTTTTATCCCACCTTTCATATGGCTTCTGACAACTGGAAGTTGATAACTCCAGCTCCAGAGAATCTAATACCCTCTCCTGGCCTCTATGAACACCAGGCATGCAGGTGGGACACATCTGTATCTACAGATTGACACACACACACACACACACACACACACACACACACACACACTCACACTCACACACTCACACATACTGGGTAAAATGCTTGTTTTCTTCATTTTAAATAAAAAAAATGCTGAAAAAATCTATGATGTTTCATTGAAACTAGAAGCTACAAGTGGAAAAGAATCTACAACACTCCAACAATAAAATATTGCTATGCTTTTTACTATAATTATTTTCTTAAAAAGCAAATACATTGTATCCTCAGAAGTAGGTGCACTTTGTGCATTTATAAATCTGTAGACATACATCTAGTTAAAGGAAGCATGAACTCCACTCCACATTATTTCCAAGCAAACTTTACATCTAAAACATTACCATCTTATTTGGTGGCAATGGTCTCAGTCAAAGCTAATGGCTCACTGCAATAAACAGGCCTTCAACTCTTTTGAAGAAAAGCATACTCTGGTGAGGACCCCGAAGGTACAAATCCCTTTGTGATCCCTTGCAGTTGCTTTTGTAGTTTTCTGACCATATCAGATGCCTTTCTTTCTCCACCTTCACCTACTACGGTGGCCTGCTAGCATATTTCCATGACTTTGTAATTCGTCCTTTAGTTAATCATCGTCACTTTACAACACTCAGCAGTGCTGTGCAGGAGTCACATGAAACACAGTGCGCCCTTCTGCTGATGAAACTCTGCTGTCTGTGGAGATATTTCAACCTGCTGCCTGGATAATTACATGTGTAACTCACATTAGCAATACAGAGAGAGCTTGGAGCTGTGCACCCTGTATGGGCAAAGGGAGCCTTGCGTGGATGTGATGGCCCCGTGAGACCATGGGTCATTGAAGTGGCAGCTACAATAACCTCTGCCACTCTGTCCTCTCAGTAATCATCTGGTGCTGCCCATGTGTTCCCTCCTTAAAGCGAGGGCAAGCACCTTTTGGCCCACGGGGCCCAGGCACAGATTGAGCAGGATGTCACATGGCTTGCAAAAGTCAAGGTCGGTTCATAAAACTCCTAAGACAGAGAACCAACAGAATGGGAGAAAAACAAGCATTTACTAAAAACTTAGCCTCTACCAAGACTCCTGTAACTGCAAACATACATGCCATAAAACTTAATTCTCACAATAATGAGACTTATTTTGCATGTGAAGAAATGAAGCACTAGGTGTGATTATATTTACTTGCTATCAAGAAGATAATGTGTAAGTGACCTAGTACTAGATTTGAGGTTACCTATATTCTTATCTATCATATTTGAAAACTCAGGTTCTGGCTTCCACATATAATTATTGACATGAATAACCAAGTTATTCTGTGAGCTCACAATTTACAAAACAGTTGTGCAAACAACATAGAATTATTATGAAGGTGAATAAATTATCAATGTTTAGACCCTTAGGACAGTGTCAGAAATATGGTAAATACTTTCAATATGCTCCCAGTGGAATTTATTGGCTAGTGGGAAATGTAGATCCAAAGCCACATCAATCGTAACATAGCATGCTAAATACTAATCTAAGAATAAAAAGAAAGAGGAGTGGGAACTCAGAGAAAGATAATGCCCAGTGTCCCACTCCCCGTAAAGTAGGATATAAGTCTACCTTAATGACAAGAAAGTAAAATTCAAACTAGTGTCTATGAAAACTGGCTCTCCCAGAATATAGTTATAGGTTTAACTGGAAAAGACAGACCAGGTAGTTTAAGGAGCCATTTTTCCACTCTCAGCTCCCATCCTTGTTTTTGGAATCCCTCTGGCATTGCTGAACCAAGTGTTAAGCTTGACCATTAGTACTGCTGTTTTTAGAACTGTCAGCACTTATATAAAGCTGAACTCATCTAAAAATACCATGTATAGTGTCCATGAATAAATCATTTTTTACAAAAACCAAAAGATTATCCCTACAATCCTTAGAACTCAGAATGAAGTGATGTTGTTATTTAACAAGCAATGATGCTATTTAAGTAATACAACTGGATAATTGATCCTTAAACAGAATGACCCTAAATTTCAAACTAGAATGGTCCTTGAGTCTATCACCCTAATTTTCCAGGGTTCTTCCCATATTGTGATATAGAGATTATTACCCATCTACTAAACTGGATGACTTTCAATCTCTCTAAATAGACTTCCAGACACCTAGACTCCAGAATTTTGGTCAACATATCTCTCCATCTATATCTTCTCATATTCATACCTCAATCTTTCCCATCAACACCCTCCTTACTAGGGCTCTAGTATGACAGAAGTCATCTATGCCTTTCTGAAACCTCTTTGAGGAATGAAATATCTTCACAAATGTACTAGAAGGGCCAGTCTCATTCACACCCTCCTTCCCTAAAGCCTGTTGCTCCTATTCTAATTATATTTTCTTAATTAGGCTTCATAGGATGCCCAACAACTCTTTTCAGTAGGTGAAGCAAGTTGACATATCAATGTTGGAAATGGGAGTGGACTCCTAGAGAAAGCAAAGACCTATTAAGCACATCACACTGTCAGTTTAGTATCTGGTCTGTGACAAGCACTATAGTTCTCCATTAGCAACAGAGAATGAAAAATAGCATTTAGAAAACCTGTGCTTCAAGCAATGATGCATCCAAACAGAGCATAGCTACTTACAAATTTAAATTTTAATTAATAATATTTTATGACATTTGCTGAATATTTCGTATCTTCTAAGGACTATTCTAAGAGAGGTCGTCATCCATCATCTACCTATTTATCTAATCTCTTATTGTTTTCCTCTCAATTATTTTAGCAGATGGATTCTATTGTTTTCTTCATTTTACAAGAAAAAAATAGAAGCATGGAGCCATCACTTCACTGGAACGTGATGAGCACAGACTTCAGAACTGAGTTGCCAAATACCCTGTCTTTAGTACATAATAGACAACTAATGCTTGAAATTTCAACCATATTTTCAGAAATTGATCTCATTCACAGGGAAAGAGTTGCATTGATTCAGATAAGACTCCAAGTGTTCAGAGCAAAGAAGATTCCACAGCTTGGACATCTATGGCTGATGAAGGGTGACATTAGTAATAGAGGATAAAATGCCAACAAAAATCACCATGTCAAGGAAGATGACTATTTGTATGGATAGACCTAGTGAGAAACTACTAGCAAGGAGAAACAAGCAAAGAACAAGAACTGACACAGTGCCTTTAGTTTTCAATGAAGAGTTAAGTTCTGAAAGTTCAAATAATCAGGGTCCATCATAGGTCTTACTGAAGTAGAGGGGGCAGAGTTGGAATCACTGACCATCTATGTTTACTGCTGGGTAAGAATTCATATTATGTCATATAACCCTATGTTTTTCGAGGGTTCTCATCTTGGTATGCTATTTGGGCTGTTTTGGGAGTCATTTAATATTCATGAAGGTTCTCTATATGCTTTGCAAACTACCTAGTAAACAGAACATGATAATAAATGAATGTTGAATGAATGTATATATGCAAAGGAAGTTGAGATAAAAATAAAAACCTGGTAGTGTTTTAAAAGGCAAAGAAAATAATTGTTCTTATAAAATGTAGAGGCCAGTATAGGATTTAATGCCATAAATGAAAGAAAGGACAATGAAAGTTGAGAAAAGATCAGGCACATTGGCCACAGGATGTTTGGATGACTTTTATGAACAAGGTTGGGATGATAAATCAGAGTCCAGAGCATCCTTTGTGATGTTAAAGTGAGAAAGGAAGGTGGTATGTATAGCTTGAGCATTCTAATTTTAATCAGTACAGAGAAACAGGTTCACATGTAGGTGAGTAGATTGAGAATCTATTCTTCTTAAGAGTTCAGTGGCATCTGCATTTAACCTGTCAATACAAATGTCCTTTGTAAAGTCAGAAATAAAGCACTTGCCCTTATCTCTGATAGAGGCAAAGGATGCCAAGTCCTGTAAGTCCTTCAAATAGCATCTACTACACTAATGGACATTTGGGAGTTAGTAGTAGATTCTATGAATCAGGCATCCAGAAATTAAATTATTCAGCTGAAGATTCCATAGCAAGTCACAGATGCAGGCACTTGGGCTCTGTTGAGCCTCACCACCAGAAGGAAAAGGTTCGACAATCTCTGAAGTTCTTCCAGGCTAACCTTGTCCAAGTCCACACAGTCTGTTCCCACATGGTCACTCCTCACCCTCTGGCTGTCCTTCTCTGAGGCCAACTGTCAGCCTGGCCTTTAGTGACTACCCTTAGTTCTTAATTGCCTCCAAGAAAGAATTCTACTTAAAATTGGAATAAAAGGTAAATATCAAAAGTAATTAAACACAATGCAGTTAGTATTCATTGTTGTAATTACTGACAATACCCACATGAAGGGAAAATTCACGAAAACCGAACTCTTTGAAACATGTTATACTCTGATAGTCTTGTGAGCTTCTTTAAATGCTGTCTCTGAAGGCACAGCATTTAGATGATAAGGATAATTAAATACTGTAAGAGTAGTGATCCATTTGACAGAGGGAATTAAAATTATGAATGATTTCAAATAGAAGCATGGATGCCCAACCTTAATGGTATCCACCTGATTCTGTCCATAGAAGCAGGAGTAATGAATGGAAAAATAAAATGGAGAGTTTCAGAAAAATCCTTTGGCTGAGGCATGGTATGCTTGCACAGAATATGCTAGCAAGAAACTAATGCAAATAGTAATTTGCTAGCAGAATTTGTGGGTCAGAGACCACCTTCATTGAAATCAAGGCACTTGTTTTATATCATAGAAACACAGTCTGTTTTTAGGAAATTCACATGCAAATTATGCTAAAGTTACTGTTTTAATATATATATGTATATAAATATAATGTTGTATATATTATATATATATGTATGTATATGTATATATATATATATAACAGATTATAGTCTAAGAACACCTGTTCCAGATGTAAGTGGTATTTTATCAGTCATGTTGGTGTGACCACTTTTACTAGCATCATGTCAGATTCTCTATTTATTAGAACTTGATGTAGACCTGATGATATGACAACAGTTCCTATTCTATACCTAACATTGGTACCATTACAATTCAGAGGGCATATGACTCAAACATAAAAACTTTCATACCACGTACAGGGTCTAGTCAACTAGTCAAAGTGATCAAAAAAGAAAAAAGAAAAACTTTCCAAAAATCAAATCATTTTCCACTTACATAAATATATTAAAAATAATCCTAGCTGGAGAGTGTGTACATAAGAAAGAAAGGATGTGTGTTAAATTCCTCATCTCCCTCTGGATCAGCACCCCTCTAAAGGTCAGATCACTAGCCTCGGGTTTAATTCCTTTCTTGCTGCTACTGTTCAGAGGTAAATGCTCGCTTTTTATTAAAAATCAAAAGCACAGCCTCTTGTAATCCTCTAGACTCAAAGTTGAGATTTTTTTTTTAATAAAAATGGAAAGTTTAGCTCAAAGCAATAGCAGCTAAAATTAGAGGGACATCAGCAGCTGCTCCCAGGGAATATGGAAAGCCAAGCAATGGTTTGTTTTATTTTGTTTTGTTTTGTTCTTTTGACCACAATTTATGCAGTATTTTTTTCTGTGTCAAATTTGAAGATTTTCCAAACATTTGCCTGTGCTGAGAAAACAATATGTGTGAAGTCCTTCATTCTCACCTTCCAAATGATGTTAGATATTAGTTTTCCAGGTAAGTGTCCAAGAATGATGCTACTATATGTCTAGCATCTCAGCTATGGGAAAGCATGGCAATAATTCGCAGCATCAGTGAGGCATTAATCTGGAACACCAGTTAAAGTTTCCAGTGATTTTTTTCTCTTCAGAAAGTGGTGTGTCTACAAGTGGCAAAGACCAGAACTATTGCCTTGTCTAATTAGAGGTGTTGTTCAGAAAGAGTGATCAGAAAAAATTGGAACCAAGCATTGTTCATCCAGTTCTTATACCCAGAATCCCCCAGTCCTCACAGGAGCACCACTACCAAAGTGTGCAGCACATCACAAGCTCTTAACAGAACTCATGAACAGAACACCTAACCTGAGACATATTGTTCTCAATCTCATTCCTTTGTCGTCTGCCCCCACTACCTCTTCAGACCTTTAGCATCATGGTAGACGTAAAGGGGATGCATTTTCCTGCCAGACTGCTTTGGAGCAAATGCTTTTCTGAATCAAACATCTTACACATTTTCATTAGCTTCTTTGTGGAAGGTCTTTGCAAAGGATATATGCTAAGATAGAAACCCTTCAAAGAAAGGGTCCATCACTTTAGGACCTAAAGAATAATCATGATTGTTTCAGGGAGATTAACCTATAGTAGTGTTTCCTGTATGCTGAATATTATCCTTGGGAGCCTCTAGACTCTCTCTCACTTAATGTTCTAAACAGCCAGAATAAAAGAACAATTAATATTTTATTATTGGCAAAATAGTTGAGGATTAATATTTATCAGGCAAGGTGAAAAAATAATAAATAGCCCAGAGTTCAACTCCTTGTGTTGCTGTGTCATATCTTTGGGTCAGTGATTGAGGTGTTTTCTTCCTCTCTGTCTCATGTGCCACCACTGCCCGGCCTCTCTGTCTCTCTGTCTTTGTGTTTCTATTTCTCTTTTGTTTCTCTCTCTCTTTACACACACACACTCACACACAAACACACACATACACACACACACACATACACATACACACACACACACACAAAATTAGTTCACTCTTTTTTGGACCAAGAGGCAAAATACCTGGATAGAGTTTGGTGGTGAGGAGAGATTTGGGCTTTTGAGATCATTTTCAAAATATCTTTTTGTCCTAAGGCATGTTTTTCATAACTCATTCATTTATGTACTATTTAGAAATGTTCAATTGATATATGAAATGTTGTAGTGACACTAGAAAATAATATCTGTAGGACATAATAATGAACACAATATTAGTTCAAGGGAAGGCATGGTATTTATAGAATAATAAAAGAGATCTGTAGTTATAGTATTCACTGAAGCAGAGCTACTTTGCAAGGGTCTCAACCTATTCAGTTTATGGCACAAGCTAATCAACAGAAGGAGTCATGAGAATATTTTCTTTGGACACACAAGTTGGAATAATTAGATACGTTCAAGAAGTTTTATACTTTCCTTAGTAATGTCTTATACTAACCATTCAGAACCAAATAAACTGTTGGTGACTTCTGGCATTGTGATTTTATGACCCAATATAAAAATACATCTTATTATATTATATCATTGAATTGGATATAACTACCCCAGTGAGTCGTTATGTGGGAATAAGCCTACCTCTTTTACATGAATTCACCCAGGAACATGAAAACACTTTTCCTTGATGCAATTTGGGTACTATAGGCAAGCATATGCATTCTTTTATTTAAAAAGAAAGTATCAGTGGGAGATGAATTCTTATCTACATGAATACAAGTCACATGCAAACATCATCTCTTTCTTATCACTATTCATATATATTTATTGTATGTTATACTTGAAGACATATTACTTACCCAGAAAATGTGTGCCTTATATTTGTACATGAAAATTATTTGAAATTGAATAACAGTGTTTTGACAGATAGTAACTTTAAAAGGATTTGTACAAGAGAAAAGCTTAAACTCAAGGCTTAGAAAAGTTTGCTAGACACTCAGTAGGCCATATCTCTTCTATCTAAATACTCTCATATCTTTTCCTTCCTTTTATCATCCCATTTCTTCTCATTCCATTGTTAATGTACTTCCTGTATTTCTCCATTGTCTCTACCTTCTGTGAAAACTGTATTAAACCAGCTAAGAGCATAAGGTTTATATTTTTTCCAAACCACAAACATAACCCAATTAGTTAATTTTGTGCAATTGACATTACCCACTAATCTGAGGTAGAGAATATGCTAAGTAAAAGGTGTCTTAATTGACATTAAAATTAATCTGGATACTTGGTCTTAAAGTAGCTTTATCAGAAAGAATAAGACCTTTTAGGTGACTATGCTCTCTATTGAATGCCTTCCTTCCTTCCTTCCTTCCTTTCTTTTTCCTTCTTTCTTTTTCTTTCTTTCTCTTTTCTTCCTTCCTTCCTTCCTTTCTCTCTCTCTCTCTCTCTCTCTCTCTCTCTCTCTCTCTCTCTCTCTCTCTCTCTCTCTCTTTCTCTCTCTTGCCATGGTGGAATGGAAAACAAAGCATTTTTAGACATTACATGTAGATGTGTTTATCTCAAGGGTACTCTGTTTTGACATCTCCACCACCCTAGCACTAGTTATTTTTCCTGCTGCTGAAACCAAATCCTATCTTTTTATCTTCAGCTTCACAGTATGTGGTTTAGCCAAGCTTTGCTGTTTTTGTTGTTGTTCTGAAACTTAGCTTCTTATGAGTTTTAATACCTGGTTCTCTGTAAGAACCTGCTTCAAATTTCCTTTAGTGATGAAAACGTTTTGAAGACATATCCCCAGAAAACATCCAGAGCAAATGTCCTTTGCCCAGTCTGTCACGTTAGGTTAGTTCTACCTGGGTGACTTTATAGGTTGGTTTCTGTTACTGGATGTTCAATCTAGTGTGGTAAGATTAGAGTGACAGTAGTCTGAACAGAAGGAGACTGAGAAGAAGAAGTTCCTAATTAAGGTAAATCCTCAGTAAAAGCATGTAAAGGGAGGTTAGGGTAACTTTCCTCAATATTACCTATGTATATTAGTAAGGTAGAAGTAGCAATTGAAATATTATCAAACAACTGAGAGAAGAAAGCAATAGCTTTTCAACCATTCCCAGGCATCAAACTATCAAACACATACATCTCTGTACCTAAATGGATGTTTTTGCTATAATTACATACATCGTCTGCTCAAGATTAATTCTTTTTTTGTTGTTTGTTTGTTTGTTTGTTTTGTTTTTTTGAGACATGGTTTCTCTGTATAGCCATGGCTGTCCTGGAACTCACTCTGTAGACCAGGCTGGCCTCAAACTCAGAAATCTGCCTGCCTCTGCCTCCCAAGTGCTGGGATTAAAGGTGTGTACCACTACCACTCTGCCCAAAATTAATTCTTTACATCATGTTCATAGACTTTTGTGAACATGAATTATTTTCTCCTATAAGGTCTATTCTATCCTTGCTTCTACCTTGATGTTAAGTCATCGAACAGGTATGTAATCTCAACATGGAGTACGATTGAGGACCTCAGAAATGTGTACAACATATCCTGTCATGTTGTCTCACATAGAGACCACTTCATTGCCTTGTTCAAAACATTCTTTCAGCTTACTGGGGTTCTCTTCCTTTGTTATTCATGAAGATGTAAGAAATGAAGGCAAAAAGTGATTTTTAACCCTGTCTCTCTGGCTTTATCTGAGTCTTCTATTATAGAATCATTCAGTGGCTACTATGGTCAGTCCTTGTTTCTACCCTTAAAACACAAACACAGTCCATTCAGAGACTGATTTTCACAGAGGCACCTGGATCTTTATCTCTTAGTAGAATCCAGCTCCTGCAGACAGCATCCAGGGCATCCCAAAGACACTGTGTCTTCTGTTATCTTGGTGCATGTTTATCTCCTTAGAAATTGCAGTGAGAAAATAACACAGTGAGTGCTTCCTAGCTAAAAGTCCTTGTTTGTTTCTTATATATTCATTTGTTTATTTATTTTTAGACAAGGTTTTGCCATGTATCCTTTCCTAGCTGCAAGCTCATTATCCTACTGTCCAGAGTTTCTGATTTCTGGGATTATAGACGCATGCCACTATGCTTCACTTTTTCTTCTGTTTATTATTAATAAAACAATTTCCTTTGTAGTGGTGGTGCAAAAGTATTCAACAGGGAGGAAGTACAAACATAAGAATGTCATGATATGGGCCTTATAGTCTCCAAAGTTCTGTATGTTCTTGGTTATGAAACAATGACATCATATTATTTCTCATCTCTGAGTCCATCTTACACAATTATATACAGTTTTTATTAATTTGTATAACTAATAAGGACTGATCCGGCACCTGCTTTTGGAAAGGCAGAAATCATGGGCTATATGGTTAAGGATGATTCAGATTATCACTGTCATACATCTGAGCCACATACCTCTAAGGAGACTCAGAGTGTCACTGTCGTATACCTGATCTACATACATCTGAGGAGTGTGTGGTCAGTGGCATTTAATTTTCAAGCCAGTCTAATAGTCTGCTCTACAGTGTTAAACAAAACAGTAGTGGAGAACGCCTTGTTTTCCCTAGATGTTCTTTGGTACAGTTTCTACAGGCTCTGTGTCGACAGCCTTTTCCCATGAAGTGAAGAGAAATGATTTTTCTTCTCAGTAGTTTGTCTCCCCTATGCTTTGAACTACAGTCAGTGAATATTAGCAATATCTATAACATTTAGCATTTTACAACCGTTGCTTTCAGGTCGTCCTTTAGAAAAGCAGTAAGACTATTGAATCTTCTTTAGACCTTCTTGTATTAGACTCTTGACTCTTAGCCTGCTCAAGTCACCCAGTGCCCTCCCTCAAATCCTTTCAAGCTTAAAGAATATTCCGAAACCTACTTGCTAACATTGTCCCAGGTGGCAATTTATTTTTTGTGATACTTAGCCCTTTTTGGAGACTCTGACCTGAACACTATGTAGATCTCCCTGTTGTTACATCTCCCAGCTGTTTGAATCATCTTAGCCACAGAAAGTTCTGTTCTTTCTTTGCTGATCTCCACTACTCTGCTTCTATCTTATCCTATTTCCAATCTTACTGATATCCCAGTGATTATAAAGTAGATGGCAAAGTAAACAGGGCAAATCTTACTTTCTGTTAATGCCAGTAGCCTTACCGACAACAAGGGCATCAAGATCTCTCAGACCTTGAGATAAAAAAGGAGGTAAAATTCTAAATCTGAAAGCTAATTCTATATAACAAGGGCAAACAGAGGACCTCATCCTGATCTCTTCACCTCCCTAATTCATATTTGGAATAGTTTTGTTTTTCCTCTGGTTCTTCTCTTTGCTGAATTCATAGCAGATTATCTGTTCGAAATACCAAAATACAGCTGTTAAGGAGAATCTAATGTTTTAGTACAGCCAATTTTTTATGTTTATAATATTCTTTTTTTTTTTTTTTGTGAGACAGTGTTTCTCTGTATAGCCCTGGCTGTCCTGGAACTCACTCTGTAGACCAGGCTGGCTTTGAACTCAGAAATCCGCCTGCTTCTGCCTCCCAAGTACTGGGATTAAAGGCGTGCGCCACCACCGCCCAGCTATAATATTCTTACTTTTATTTTGTTTCATGAAAATATTATTATCTGAATTAATATTTTCTTTTCTTGGCTTCTATTACTAGTGTTACTTTTTATTCTATGCTTTCTTCATATCAAAGTTTAAGTTTATACTGTGATTGCACAACAGCAAAACCTGAAAATTGCAAAAGCAAAAAGTCTATTGGATTCTTCTCCATATCCCAGGGGTTTTTTTCCAGTTTATTTTATTGTTAATTATGTATACTTGTGTGTGTTTGTTTGGGAGTATGTGCAACTGAATACGGGTTCCTAAGGAGAGAAGAAGAGGGCATTGCCACCCCTGGAGCCTAAGTTGGAGGATGTAGTAAGCCACATAACATGACTGCTGGGAACCAAACTCAGGTCCTGTGGCAGTAAGTTCTATTAATGGCTAAGCCATCTCTCCAATCGCAAGACAAATAAAAGCGTCTTGAAAATAATTTTTAATTGCCAAGTCAGATGAGCACTGAAGTTTAGTGCTCATTCCTAAGGATGGGTTGAGTATGAATCAGAATGCCAATTCCTAACATTAACTTATGGTTTTCACTCTTAAATGACAATAATATCAGTTTTTCGTATGATCAGTAATGTAATGTGATCAAGATAGAGAAGAAAGAAAACTTTAAAAAAACTCCAGAAAATGAATTCTTATAAATGGTCCAGGGCAAAGAGAAATCAGAAGTTTGTATGAACTGCCCTAAGGACAGAGGGAACACTCATGATTAATTGTTTCTGATCAAGTTTCACCAGGTTCTCTGTTGTTCGCTTTCTTCGTTCTCATTTCTGTGGCAATGAGTCCCTTACCTCTCTTTCATTTTCAATTTCCTTCCCAGAGTTTTGGTTTTCCTAATGCCCTTAAGGACAGAGGCTCACATTCCAACTCACCCTCCTTTTGCAAAGCTTGGGCGGGAAGAGTGTAATCCATCATCCAAAGTAAGTGAGTTTCTCCCCATAACTACCAGAGTCTTAAAAAGTTGCCAGGCAAAGAATATTTGTCTTCAATATCCTATCTCCCTTTATATGAAGAATCTAAGCTAAGCTATTATTCCTTGGGTCACAGAGATCTATCTTTCAAGACTGAAATTGAAGACAGAGAATTGGATACAATTTTTTCCACTGATTTAAATTAGTAGGCATATGACTGAACAGGAGAAACACAGAAATGACAAATATGTTCTCGCTATGGTTTCTAAATAGCATATTCTAATCCCAACATACAAAGGAAACTCAAATTAGAGATTAGCACTACTGATAATATATTTTGGCATTATACACACATGCCTAATGATTACAATTGTCATGTAAAATGGGAATCCTTTGTTAACATTTAATATATTAAACAAAGGAGAATCAGTCGCAATAAATAAAGATGGCTAGATGCCAGAGAGAAGATTTGAAAGGTGACAGCCGCATAGTTCTTGCTGCTTTTTCATCAAAAAGGCCCATCAGCATGTTGCCACGTCAGTATAAAATCAGAAAGGCTACCACTATTTTCCATAACCATTGCCTTCAAGAAAGATGACTGCTGTTTATTAAACATGTTCAGTTTTTATATTACTATAGAGAATTTTTCTTTCTTCTTTCTTTCTTTCTTTCTTTCTTTCTTTCTTCCTTCCTTCCTTCTTTTCTTCCTTTCTTTCTTTATTCCTTTTTCTTGAGTTCTGTGACTATTGCTCACTGTTGGCCTCACATGTGGAAAGCCTTGGGTTCAGTTCCTCATATCAGAAACAAAGAAAACAGACTTTTCTTTTTAAAACTGGAGTTGGAAAGACAGTTTGGTCAGCGAAGGGCTGGCTGTGTTAGTGTGAGGACCTGAGTTAGAGTTACAGAACTTACAAAAAGGCTGGTCACAGATTTGTCAAACTTTAATCCTGGTACTAGGGAAACTTCTTGAGGCTCAATAGTCAGCCAGCCTAACTGATTTGATAACCTCCAGATTCCCTGAGAGACTGTGGTCCCCATTTCCCCAAAATGTGGAGTGCAACAAAGAAAGGTACCAAGTGTTGATTTCTGTTCTACATATGCAAACACTGCACACACATACACACACCTCAACACATTCACACACACAAAACTGACGTATATTGTCTATACTTGAAAGAGAAAATGTGAAGTAAACAATTCTTATTTAATGTAGAAACAATCTGACATTATCCTACAATATATGACTCTTACTGGACATGTATGGAAATAAAATCAAATGGATCTTGATTTTCAAATCTTTATGTGCAGAACTGCATTGTTTTCAAAATAATTTAATAATTATTGATAATATTAAATGTCACAGGTTATAATAATGCAGAATAAGCTACTCTTAGTTTAGTAAAAACATGAACCACAAGATTGCTTTAAATATGTTAAATGTGGAAATCCAATTTAATACATCTTATAAATGCATATACTTATGCAATAATTAGAAACATGTGTTGAGATTAACAAGCTTTGTGCTTAACTTGGAGTGTACATTTTCTAATTCAGTTTCCACTTCAGCCCACTACTGCTCTTCTGTCTCTTGCTCTCTTTTTTTTTTTTTTTTT
>NW_022196894.1:39451081-39479286 GCF_008632895.1 Mastomys coucha | reverse complement strand
GAGGGCGGGGTGACAGGCATGGGGAGGTGGGAGGCAACAGGGATTTGTTTTTGTTTGTTTGTTTGTTTCTTGCTCTCTTTAGGGTTAAAGTTACTAAAGGGTTAAAGTAACTAAAGCAGTTACCCATGGAATATTGCCACCAAGATGAAAGATTGCATACAAATTAACAATACAACGTCTTTTCAAACTTAGAATATTTTTCTATGAAAGTTATTTGGTTTTGAATCTTCTTCTTTCTGTTGTCTGTCTCTGTATCTCTTTGTCTGTCTCTGTCTGTCTCTATCTCTCTCTGTCTCTCTGTGTGTCTATGTATGTGCTTTATTTTAGGACAGAGTCTCATCTAGCCCAGAACACCCTAGGGTTCACTCATTATAAAGCCAAAGATGACTTTGAACTTCTAGTCCTCCTGCCTCCTGCTCCAGGGTACTTGGGTTATAGGCACGTGTCAGTGTAGCCAGCTTATTCATTTCTGGGTTTAGTCTCAGGGTCTTAGCATGCTAAGGCAAGCACTTAACCAAGTGACTCCATCTCCCGTGCCTGTGAAAATAGTCACATCAAATCAACACAAACATTAAGGGTTCTTGGGTTGAATTGAAAGAAGTTTTATTTTACAGCCTAAAAGTTGTAGTTGGCAAACTGCATTTCCTGAGTTCCACTTTCTATTTGTAGGTTTCTTAGAATTCTCCCAAGAACTTTAAACTAAAGTTTTGATCTTACATGATCTTACATGATCTCTGAAATGTTGCTTCTGTGATACATCATACAAAAGACTCCTGGAGGCTGGCACACTAGCAAGCATCTAGAAAATGTTTCTACATATAGTCAGCAATCACATCGGCAACGTTTTTTTGATGTAAACATTTTGGATCTCTGGATTCTTTTTTTGTTTGTCTGTTTGTCTGCTTGTTTGTTTGTTTGTTATTTTGTTTTGCTTATTTTTTGAAATATTATATCTTACAGAGGAAGGTTTTGATTATAAAGTGCAGTTGATTTCAGTCAACCTTATCTGTTAATACAATAGGAGCCTTGTGGCAGCCAGATGTGCAGCCATTGCTGGAGCTGACTATACACAACTGGGAAACCACAGTGGCCTGAAAAGATCCTTTCCCTCAGAGACTGAGACCTGTGTCTTGTGTGAGTGATGTTGCTAATCACACAGCTGTAGACTGTAGAAAGAAGGAGACCTTGCTATTGTGCCCTTGCTTCCTTATTGAGCTAAAGAGAACTACAGGAGCTCTAAAGGTTAGTGTATTTTTAATCTCTCCCTTCATTTTTTCCCTTGACCCTTTTCTAAAGCCTGGAATTACAAACTAGGATAACAAAAAAATGTACATGGGAAAACAGAAAGCAACTACACTTGCCTAAAGAAAGGCAAAATTTAGGGAAAATCTTAAGTATACAGATCAGCATGATTATTGACGATGTACCACAATCATAAAGCCAAAAGCATTAGGCAAACACGGCCACCAACCAAATGTCTTTAAACCTGAGGAAGGCAGAGAATCTGATACTTAGACATACTGCATAGTATGGTTCAAATCCCCGATTTCAAATAAAAACAAACCAATGACATGTTGGAAAAGGAAACTGAGGAAAGTACATTCAACAAGGAATAAAAAGAGCAGGAGAGCTCTCCAGGAAAGCCCAGAAAGCAAATCTACTAAATGAAGCAAATAAACTATATAAAAGATAAGGAAGAAATAAAGAAACTCGGAAATAATGTGAATAAATATTGATCAAATGTCAATGAAGAGAAATATGTTGGAAATTACAAAGGAAAATACAGTTGGTAAAGTGGCAACATTGATATTATACATATTTTACTCAACAGGGAAAATTAGGATAAAGTTAAAAGTCAACTGATATCTTTCGTTCCCTTAGATTAGTCCCCATTGCCTCTCGAGCCCTAATGTAAGAGTCACTTGAACAAATAGTTTTATTATGATGAACGCAACATAAAGTCATTTACATTTATCTCCATAGCAATGTGTATTCTTACTGTATTTTCTTTAGACCTAACTCTGTGCTTTAGAATGCTTGCAGACGTAATGACTAATTAAAAGAAGATTCTAGCTATTTCATAAAGGTCAACCACTTAATACCATCTAACCTCAAAGGATGCTCTTATTGGTCCTGGGTCTTGTTGTGAGGCAAGGTCAAGAAGAAGTTGTGCATCTTGATAAAGACCTTTAGCAAGACCCTTTTCAAGTTCTATCACATCAACAAGGGCAGGAAGGGGAGGAGATGCCTTCAGTTTGAGTGTAAGTTTTATTGAACAACTTTTTATTTAGGTTGATTCAGTAGATACAAGTTGTTTCTGCCATCTTCATTTTTTTATAAAGATTATAAATTATTTGAATGCAATAATATAGAAAATATATTTCTAAAGACCTAGATCACTGGACTAAGGATAAAATCACTAAAGAAAGACAGGAAGAAGAAAATGGTACCTAAGTATTTGTGCAATTCTATCACCTTACCTAGGCCTATAAATGATGGAATTTGGCTTCCTGTGGCTTGGTCTTGTTATATTTACTCAAAGATATTCAAATTCATTGAGATTGTCTCTTATCCTTCTTCAGACATAATGATAAACTGCTGAGATTTAGGAGATCCACTAGCCAGTGAACACATTTCAGTTTCCTGTCCTATGCAAGATACACAGTAGGGCTCATAGCATGACCTCTCTTTTGAAATGCATGAAATATTCCTCAGTTAAAATAACTACAGAGAACCCTTCTAACTCCAAAGCTACAAGAATGCTTTCCCAGTAAACCCTTCATCCTCAAATGCCTTCTTCCTTCCCAGTTGGAACATTAGCATACTCTCTTCAATATATGTATGGATGCTTCACATCTTCACAGGACTTCAGCTGCTGTGAAATCCTTAACATGAAGACTGGAAACCAGGCAGAAACAAAACAAGAGACTATCCTTCCTCCTTGATTTTCAATTTAAGCAGTGCACACTTTTCTTTAGGGGAGACTGGTAGCCTGCTGCAGCTCCAGAGAGAGTGAATAGATTTTTATCAGAGTCCCTCCTGAGCTGTGACTGCCACCCTCCTCTGGTCCTAAACCTGAGAATAATGCTGACAGGAGATGACAAGGTTCTTTGAAGATGCTTTCCCTACTGTGGAGTTGCTGCAGTCGCCCCCTAAAGAGTCAGTTCTGTGAACACATCAAATTATAAATATGCAAATTGAATCACTGGGTGCTACTGGCCCAACCATTTACACTGCAGTGATAATCAACCAACGACTTTAAGCTGGGATGCCCCCTGTTGTGACAGCTTCAGCAGACTTTGCTTAACATTCTGTCATCCATTCCAGATGAGACAGGAAGGAATCTCTCAGGATTCCTTTTGCAAATGAAGAGGTGACATATTATAAAGTGTCAGGTACCCCTTCTAGAAAAAGCTTCCTAGAAAGACACTTAAGAAATACCCCATCCCTAAGCAACTTGAACATCAGGAGCCAGTATGGGTTTAGGACCTGTTTTAAACTAGAATCCAGTCCTCAGGACAAGCTAAGGTGATGTGTACTCTACCAAGATCTTGCTAAGACTACAGATCTCTGGTGCTGCCATTGCTTCTATAGATTTATGTTGGGGTCCAAGACTGACAGAATTATTCTCCTCACCAGAGGACCTAACACTATGATTGAAAGCCACAAGAAATGATCCAAACCCTTGAAAAATAAAAGAGTTCTTTAAAAACACACACTGAAATTTCAAAAACAAGCAACACCAAGCAATCCTCATTAAGTACAAATAAGGATTTTCACAATTGACTTATGCAATGTTTGAACCCATCTGAAATCTGCTTGACACTTTTCCATGGAGCAGTGTGGTTCTATATCTCCTCCCTTGAGACCCTTGAAACAAAAACAAAAGGATGGTTGATCAATATAGAATAAAAAGGAAGTGACAATATGTGTTTTCCAAAGCTGTGTAATAAAAGGAAACAGTTTCCTCCTGACACAGAAGGGCCTTGAGGCACCGGGAGGTAGTCTTGAGGCGTACTTTACAGAACCTTTACAGAACCCACCTGGCTGAGATTGTAAGACTCTGTGGAGCCTTAGTTTACCAGGGACCCCCTGAGTAAACCACATGGAGTTGGAATCGATGCAAAAGCAAGAGGAATTTTATTTAATCCAGCATGCTGGGGTCACCCTGCACATGGGGAGAGAGTGACCCCCTGTGGAGCCCATTCTGCCTTTATATAGTTCTCAGGGCCACCTCCATCAAGCACAATATGATTGGCAGAACTGATTGGTCTATAGGGAATGAGGTGAGTGGCCAAAGGTCTTGGACTGTGTCTACTCCAGTGGTTGGTCCCTCCTCCCAGTGGTCTGAGGAATGTAATTAGCCCCTCCCTTCCAGAGGGAGGCTGAGCTGGCCTCTCCAAGATCTGCTGCCACTGCCTTGAACAACAGACAGCTTCCAATGCTACACATCGAAATAAGGATGTCTGCAGCAATTACCACTTCCTACTTGTTGGATCACTCTCTGCCCCAACTTTCCTCCCAGGCTTGAGTCTCTTCAGCTGACTTGCCAGATAGCACAGATCAGAAACAAGTCCCTGGCCTTGAGACTAGATCATAATAACATGGCTATTTTACAGCTCCAAGTTGTAGAATAAAGCATGCAGCATGGCCAGAAAGCCTGTGAGGCATTGGTGTCTATGCAAGGATTATAGAATCTGACAGTTCTGGCTTTGGTACTTAATTATCCCTGTCATTCAATTAAAACCTGTGTGATTTGGGGTAATTTAATGCTCTTATTTCAGAAACTGGTGTTCTAACATAAAAGAAACTGAAAAGTATATCTCTAGGCTATAGTGAAGTTTGTGGGAGGGAGAGAGTGACTAACACTATACCTGTAACATACTGAGAACTTTATTGCTATTTTCTTTGAGGTTATTGACACTATTATATATATATATGTATATATATATACATATATATATGCGTGCAAGTGTGTGTATGTGTGTATGTGTGTGTGTCTATGTATTTAAAAATTTCTAAAATATCTCAGTGGAAATCCAAGCTGTGATAACTTATGCCTGAGGAAAAATCAAGAAAATGAATCCAGATCATGTCAAGTCAATCTTATGCTGGAAAAAAAACCCTCTGGAATCTGTATTTTTTTTTCAACATTCTTCTTCCACAGCAGACATGCTTTTTTGAAATATGTACTTCTTATTAGTGAGCCCTACATTCACTGAGATGAGGATTCTCTCTTTAAAAGTAGATATTTATATAACAGTAGCATTAATGTGAGAAAACATGCACATTTTTTTTTAGCCATGACTCCTATATGTATTTAAAATATGGGTGACCATCTACCCCTTAGTTCATAGTCAGTTCTCCACACAAGGAGATGCAAACATCTATTATAGTAAGTACTTGTATTGTTGAATAGACCACAGAACCCAGTAATCATTAGGACAAGTCAATACCTTCCAAACCCTTGTGTTCAGGCCCTCTAGAAGTAATACTGCACAAATTCATCCAATTAGAGAGACTCTGTAATTTTCAGAGACTCATTCAACTTAGGAGAGAGGAAGTCTTTCTGATGAGCTCTCCATGCATCATTATGAGTCCCCCTGCAAGAGAAGTTAATGTGATTACTTAGGTGGCAGCTGGAGGAATGAGGTGGTAAATGATCCTTTCAGGAATCCAGATGGCCTTAGGTAACTAAGACAATGGCATTTTAGCACTTTCATCTCTGAATTTGTTTGAGCAACCTCAAGTCATGCATAGGTAGAATGAATTCTCTATGAAAATATGTAAATATCATCAACCGGCCAAATACACTCTAAGAAAGTGATCTGAATTAATTCAGGCAATTAAAAGTATAAAGGGGGTACAAAGAACATGTTTGTCATGCATGAAAACAGTATTGCAGAGTTTTATTTCTTGCTAGGATGTTTAGCTCAAATTCTGTTAAATTTCCTTAGAATGTGACCTGGTGTGGTGGTTTGAATATGCTTGCCCCTGGGAACTAGCACTCCTAGGAGATGTGGTCTTATTGGAGGAGGTGTAGCCTTGTTAGAGGAAATGTGTCATAGTGGGGATGGGTTTTAAGGCCCCCTAAGTGCAAGCTTTACCCAGGGGGAAAGAAAGATTCAGACTTCTCCTAGTTGCCTTTGGAACAAGATGTAGAACTCCCAGCAACTTCTTCAGTGCCATGCATACCAGGAGGTTACCATGCTTCCTGACTTGATAATGGATTGAACCTCTGAACCAGTTAGCCAACCCCAGTTATCCTTTATTAGAGTTGCCTTAGTAATGGTGTCTCTTTCAGCAATGGAAATCCTAACTAAGACATCTGGAAATGTTATTTTCATGATTTTAATCATCTCTCTTGGATAAGGAAACAGAAGAAAGAATTCCTGAATGAAGTTGGAGGTGATAGTAGATGGCAGGAGCCAATGAAGCTCTGATGATCTCATACAAATGGACACAGAGAGGTTCATTCTTGTGATATGAGCTGAAAATAACAAAATGAGACTTGTTTTAAAAGTGAAAGCCAATACATCTTGAGCAACATAATTCAATGAGCAAGAGACTCCAGGAGAAAGCGAATGCTAGGAGGAGATCGGGAGCTGCCAGAGGAGGACAAATTAGATATCAGTTTTCAATGTGATATGGCTAGCAAAGGGGCTGATGTTATATTGAACTAAATACAGTGATCTATTATGTTGACACAGAGCAAAAGCATAGAGTGATGACTCTATGTTTGACTCTGGTTAAGCAGAAATACCGCATCGGGCCCCTGAATCTCAAAATGTGCTGAGAAACTGAACGGAATGCAGAGAATGGAACGAAAAAGGTACAAGAAAGAGGATGTTGGATTTATGAAGAAAGATTAACAGAACTAAGTATGCATTGTCAAGGTTGCTGATGACAAATAAGGCCAAGTCAACACTAAGTCAAAAGCTGCGAGGTATAATTTTCCTGAGGAAAGGGCTCTATAAATGTAAATAATAGCAACAGTATGAAAATGCCATGAGAATACATCTAACTGAACGAGGACTGCATGGACTAGTGTAGAGTTAGTGCTTAAATAACTTCCCGACTGTTGCTATACCAGGCATTAGTCAAAATGGTATTGGAAAGAGGTGGAGGTACCATACAGAGAAACTTGAGCCATTGGGAGTTTCTATGGAAACAATCACATTTTTGTTCACTCTCAGCTCATGGAACTTTTCTCTGGTCGCCCATCCTTCAGTCTACATTAAACTTCTTCCTTCCTGGTATCAGGACCTACATCGAATCTTTCATTTGGTGATCTAGTTCTAGGAATGCTGTCCTAAGTAAATCAGGAGAGAGAAAAATGTGGGAGATTCAAACCATTTATTATAGGGTGGTTAAACACATTTCTCGGATATATAAGGATTATTATGGGCTTTTTTTCCCTTCAAAAATACCCTTGCTCAGTAGATGAGAATTGTGTGTTGAGCCGGATCTTCCCTGTGGCCCTCACTTTCTGTTCTCTAAGCTTTCAGGTAGAAAAGGGCTTCTACTTAGAAGTGGCTTTTGCACCATTTGGAGCTGCCACAACAGCTCCAACATATGCTTTACAGGCTCAATGTAATAGATGTTTGGCAGTTTTGCATTAAAAGCATGTGACATGCTTTATGACATGTAAAGTTTTGTGAAGGAATTTTTAGCAATGAGCCAGGCCATGCTCCATTGGAAGCATGGTATAGGAGAAATATAACTTAGTTCCCTCCTAGCTCTTGCATTCTATGACTCTATAACTCAGTGACGGGAGGAGCAGTTTCATGATTCAAGAGTCAATATTGATGGATTCTTTCCAAAGTGCAAACATGAAAAAAGAAAGGGAAAAAGAGACGAAGAGTTGTCTTCTAGTGTATTACGTATTCATAATACCAGACAGACATGGTGTGGGATCAGAATAAGCGATGAGGTATGAACGATCAGTAAACAAAAGGAGTAAATCTTAAAAATAAGGCAAAACAAACAAAGCGAGTGTGTGCGCAGCATCCATCACTGATCCCTCGAGTGGAGGGGAGCACAGATATGAAGTTCCTGCACCTATTGGTGATGTATTTGGAAAGACAGGATATCTTGCTCAAGGGGAACTTTAAAGAGTCAGACATCTGCTGTAGTGCAAACACAGTGAAACATAGGTCACTGAAGAGCCCCTAAGTTACAGGAAAGGACAGGTTTGTGGCCCTGAAAATAGGCACTGGAAACAGAGGAAAACCCTCACACTACATCTGCTTACCCTGGCCTGGCCTGAAGGGACTGGTAGGGAATGGAAAAGCAGTATAATAATCACCAATGTCCACTTGTTATTTATATTCTAATAGTAAAGGAAATAGCTTCTTAGGTTTCAGGTAATTTCCTAATACAAGTACTTTAATGGAAACAAGATACCCACCTGCGGCAGCCAGTTTAGCCAAACATGGTCAGTCAAATGCATCATAGCATATAGAAAAATGGCCTGTGCTGCTGCCCACAGGCAGTCTTTATGATAGATTCAGGTCACCTGGGGCTTACTGATAGTGGGGCTCTCAGTGTTGTTTATTAGTGGCCCAGCATAAGAACCATTTTTAACCATAGCTTATAAATTTCTTCAGCTGCAAAGAAGCGTATTCTGGGTCGAGACAATGTTAGCTGAAGACAGAGTGCAGGCCTCTCAAAAGTGCAGGGGCACACAGAAGCATTCAGCACGCATTTGCTGCTGTCTGCTCGGTCATCTCTATAAAGATACTCTGCATCCCACCTGAATTTCTTCTAATTACCTCGCTGAGTTGTAGTTTTTAAATTAGGAGGATTTTTTGCAGAAACTTTAAACACTGTGGATTTAAGCTTTTTATGGAAGAACAAAGAATAACCTATTTTTGACAAATTTAAGGTAATAGTCATAAACAACAGAGGGTTAACTTCATCATGTCTTTACTAAAAGAAAGTAAGCAAAACAAAACAATACAAAATAACTGGCTCCTTTGATTGCATGCTTCCACTGAAAGCTGCGTAGGTGTAGCACATGAATAGGCTACATGGTTTACATCTCGAGTGCAGGGTGCTTGTGAGGAAAAGGTTGAACTCAGCTCACATACTACACATACATACACATACAAGTAATTATACAAATAAACACAGATATGCATATATATACACATATTACATAGATTGTATATACATTAGAGAGGCGCAGAATAATAGAACAGAAAAAAATGCAAAATAAATTAACACAGAATTGCACCAGTGGTTTGTGGCTTACGGAATAAGGACAAACAAATAATTACAGCTAGCCAGGCAATAAGATAACTGTGGGTTAGCAGTAGATGGGCTGAACTGGAATAGCCTGAACAATATTACACCAACAGTGCAGGCAGACTTGCAAAGACAGTCCTGAAATCCTCCAACTGGGCAGGCTTACTACCATGTCATCTGTTCCTAGCTGCGTTCCCTTTCCCTCTTTTAACTGTCACTTCTGAAGAGCACCTGGTGCCAACACCTACAAGACCCACCCTCAAGGTCCTCAGTTCTTAATGGTCATGCAAGTTTCACTGCAACCATTTGTAGTTGAAGGGTATCTTAGGCATAGTAAGTCACTACTGCAACCTGGAGATGCATTATTATCCCTGAAGTCAAAGAAGAAATTGCAAAGATAGTATGTGTGCAGTTTGGTATCTGGTCAAAGCCAAATCTGTCTTACTCCACCCAAGTTAAGTTTTCTTCATTTCCTTTGGCTTTACTGCATTTATTCCTTCAGTTTAATTTCTTGTAGGTTACATCAGGTAGGTTGTGATCTCTATCCATGTTGGATCATCGGACACGTTTGGAGATACACTTTTACAGTGTCTACTATTTCAAGTTCTGTGGATTAAGCAATAACCATGCTCTTTGCACTCATGGAAATGATCTGCCTGCTTGGCTTGATGAAGCAAGATGATGCAAAGCCAAATAGTACCTAATCTATTTAAATATGGAGGCAGTTTGATTTCTAGTGATTTATAAAAGAAAACGCATAGCTATATAAAGGCTGAACCGCATGTGAGATTTCCCCCTGATTATGTAAGTTTTCACTGAGTCTGTTGTTATAGTAGATTTAAAATGACAAGAGAGTGAGAAATTAGAATTCTTCATGGTTGTAAGCCCTGGAGAGTCAGGGTCACCTGGAGAAATGAGAGAGGTTTGATGCCTGCTCCAAGTTCAAGGCTTAGGGTTTGTCAATCTTCTTTCTTTCTGAAAAGGAACAGAGAGGTAACGACTGTATTTGCATGACAATCATTGGAAGGGAACCTCTCCAGAGAGTCCAAGGAACTGCAAAGTGGATGGATATTTAGTTTCAGTCACTAACAAGGCAGTATTCATAATTTCATTGATTTACATATTTTTTAGTTTTCCTCATGATTTCCAAATATTGCAATGATGTTTTCCAGAATGTCTGTTTTCATTGTGTTCTGTGCATCTGTGATATAATAATCCAAGGAACTTTAAAAAATGTATTAATATCTAGCTCAAAGAAATGAAGTATTTTTGAGAATTAGGCTCATCTTGTCAGCTGTGGGTTCAGAAGCTAAACCTAGGGAATTGTCATGCCTGCGTGACAAAAGCTGTGAACCTAGAGTTAATCACTGGTCTCCCATTTAAGACACTAGGCACTCTACATGGCTAGATCCCACAGCCTACAGCTAATAGAAATCAGGCCACAACCACCCCAGTCTCATTTATGCAGTCGCTGGTTCTCATTTTTAGTTTCTGTTTGTCTCTGTGTCTTTTTGTCTCTGTCTGTCTCTCCTTCACAGATCTGTTGTCCTGTTCATGATGACTATTTTTCTTGTTCTTGCTTGCAGATATCACTCTTACTGAAACTCCTCTTAAAAATTTAGTGGGAGACTTTTCTTCCCTTTAAGGCCCTATTCATTGTCTCTGAGAATATGTACCGACCTTTTTTTATGAACTCTGACCTCAAGATCTGATCATGGCTCCTTGGGTGAAAATGGCCACTTTCCTAATAAAGCTCATTCCTGAAGGGTAGCTTTTCTTAACTTCTTTTCCAAATCCCCATAACAACCACATTTCTAAAACCCAGAGGGATAGTTTCCTGACAAAAGACGACATTTCCCAGATTCCCTTGCAGACTATACAAAAGCTATTTCTGCCCTAAGGGGGCCACACCCCATCTTCCCCTGTAGTTGTTTTGGTCATATGCACACTTGGGTGTCAGCATACCATCTCATTATGAATAAAAAACATTCCTACCTAATATCAGACTAAGTCTCTCTTTCTTTCCATGCTTTGTCTCTCTACAGCAACCTCTAAATAATACAATACAGAGAAGCAAACAGAAAACTGGATTGCTTATTACCAGTGTAAGTTTACTGTGAATGGCATACCTGAAGAATAAGGCAAACATGGCTGGCCAGCACTCAATTAAAGCAAGAATGTATTTTTTAATTAGATGAGGAAAATAAATTCAAAAGATATTCTACTAATTATAAGATCTAGCTATAAATTATTAAAACGGATATATTGCCTAAAAAGATTAGTTTCTTCCTATTAAATCAAAAGTTATGAAAAATACAATTGCCTTTGATAGCAAATAACCATATTTTTACAGATAAGCATGTCAAGAAGACGGATGCTCCTTTACATTGTTAGATGTGCCTGTTAATGAGATTTTTAAAGTTTTATACACACACATGTGCCTAATAAGTTTTGTTTTACTACCTTAAGTTGAGAAAATAAGATTGATTTCTTAAAGGATAGTTTTACCAGATTCAAGAGGAGGATTTGTGAGCCTCTGGAACTAATTCATAACACTATTTTTTCAATTCTGTCTCATCTATGACTGGTGTATGATATTGAGCCCCTGGAGCACTTTGTCTCAAGCTTTTGATTTGAAGATGACAAAGCAGGTATGTATGTTCTTACATGTCATGCAGCTATGTCAAAGTCCTTCAGGTTCATTCACTCAGCATTGACAGGACTGGTAAAACCATGAGATAAAATATGCTCAGGCAATTTCAGGGCAATTCTAAGGCAATTCATTGGGTAGGAACAACAACAACAAAATATCCTTGGTTCTATTCTTTCTGGAGGCCAGAAATGCCAGATGGGAGTTTTGTTTCCACATCTGCTGTCTCATCTCTGTTGTCCTAACTGAGCAGTGCTACCTGAGAACTTGATCAAAACTGAGAGGAGGACCTGGACACCTTCTCTTCTGACTACTGGACTGACCAGTTCATATCATGTCCATCCCAGTTTCTGTGATAAGGTTTATAAAAGCTCTTAGATACTTTTAATTCTACACAAATGCTCTTTGCATGATGTATCTTTGCCCTTCACTGAACACATTTGAGTCCACATGTTCATTTACATACAAAGAAAAATGAAATAATATAGTTCATCTTTTTTCCTCTTAGCATCAGTTTCTGGAGCTGGTAAACAAATCACAAAAATAATTTAGTATCGTACTGAAAAAATATCAAGTGACACCATTGAAATGATGACACATAAAACCAATTTGGGTGAAAGTAGAGGTGAGTGGGGCCCTGATAGAAAAATTCAGAAATGCACACATTCTAATATACTTAAGGCTACACTCTAAACTCAAAAGTCGTGGAAATCACAAGCATATGAAATAAACAAAGAAGTGATAACAATAACGGTCTTTGCATTTATTTGTTCTTTGTGCAATGGGCTCTGGTGATGACCTGAGTCTTCTGCTTTGGTAGAAAATGTGGCTCCTCTTCCCTTTCCTAGCACATAACATGAAGAAGAATTTCTACAGTTGGCAGGTCAGTCAAGTAATTGCTTTGGAAAACAAACATTGGTTCTCGTCAGACTTATGGGCAAATTAATTTTGGTCTCATTTAGCATGGTCAGGCCAGCAAGTTAATGTGTGCACAGAGAATTGAGAATTGATGCCATTTGCCTGAAGGATCTTATCACATGTATAAGGAATAAATTCACACATCCTTCCTCCTTTCTTTTTACCATCTGGTTCAAAGTTATTCTCTCTCTCTCTCTCTCTCTCTCTCTCTCTCTCTCTCTCTCTCTCTCTCTCTCTCTCTCCCTCCTTCTCTCTCTGTTCTCATTCTATCCTTTACATAATTTCATATACTTTTGGTTTCTTCAGGGGACCTAGGTTCAATGTCTAGCTCCTGCATGGTGGTTCACAACTGCCTATATTGCCAGTTCCAGGCAATCAGTTCTTTTCTGGCCTCGGTTTATACCAGGTATACATGTGGTGAATAAACACACATGCAGACATTCATATAAAATTAACTTAAGTTAAAAATTTAAATTATTATAGAGAATAAATTTGATAGTTCTACTAGTGATAAAGTTTGTGTCAATTTTCATAACTTGTAGTTTGCAATGTCTATCTGGTTGTTAAAAGTCCATATAATTGTCATGTGTTAACACTGTTTGATCTATTTTTGAATAAACAGCTACAATTTCACTCTTGCAAATTTATCATATGGTTTGCTACACAAAATTTTTAACAGCACCAAACACCGAACCACACAGATTCTTGGTAGTATGATTCCTTTTTTATTTGGTTTTGTGAGACAGGGTCTTTCTATGTAGCCCTAGCTTTTCATGTATAGACCAGAAGACCTTGCATACAGAGTCAATAGAGTGTGGGTCAATAAAGAGACCCACATTGGCAGTATGATTCTACTGCCATGAAGTCACCTTCTTTTCTCTCTAACAAGCCAGGTAGTGTTCACAGATTAAATTGTTCTATCCCACAAAAACACTAAGACACTTAGAAATAGCTCCTTTAAAAATCATTTCTGATAGCTACACTTCAGAAGGAGTTAATATCTAGACTATGTAAAGAACAGCAAAAACCAATTGAATCCTCCAGCTAGTAATTGTGTTAAATAAATGAACAAATAGATGATAAAAAGTAAACACATTTAATATTTTTAAGACCATTCAAAATCATTAATTATGGGGAAAATGCAAATTAACACTACTTTCAAATTCCATTCATCTTAGTCAGAACCTGTAATGTGAAGAAAGAAAAGGACAACAATGAGTGGTGAAGATGTAGGGAAGGAGGGATTCTTACTACTGCAGGAGTGTAAGCTGGTACCACCCCGTGGAAATCAGTGCAGATGGTTTTCAAAAACAAAAACCAAATGTTGAACTGTCCTATGCTTAACTGTATTAGTCCTGGGCATATATGCAAGGGGCTTTAAGTTGTAGCTCAGAGACCCTTGTTCACTGCTTCACTATCCACAATAGACAGAATAGAACCAGCTTCAATGCCCGTCCATGGACCATGGAGAAAGGAAGAAAATGGATAGATCAGAAATTATTATAAGTGGATTAACCTAGACTCATAGATACAAATACTTTAATTTTTTAAAATGTGTGTCTGGAGAGTATAGACCATGAAACTGTAACAATATAAGGTGAGAGGTCTTAAGAGGAAAGAAGATAACAGAACATATGTCACAAAAAACAGAGTAGGGCTAATCAAAGGCATGTAGAGGAGCAGTAGGAGGAGGGCCTGGGGTGGGAAGGCAAATGGGGGAAGGGACTCCCATAAAACATAAATGCAGATGCTATAATGTAATCCATTACTTTGGGTTGCTATGTTAAAACATGCCTAGGAAGGCCAGGCTGGCTTCAAATTCATGAACCTCCTGTCTCAACCTCCGGAATGCTGAAGTTACAGGTATGTGGCACTGTACCAGACCTTTTTTAATCCCTATAGTGCTATATGTAAATTTGATGTTCATGGTTTTATAATAATTAGAAACGAGCTTACATTTCCATTTCACTGGGTACACTGTAACAGGTATATTCTCCTAGGAAAAGAATATAAGTATATAAATAATAATCTCTAAGTGTTTTTTAACAAAAATCTCAATCATTTGATTTTATCAATGAAGACTTGGAGCCGGATGCTGGGGTGAAAGCCTGCTAGCTCAGAGAGGCAGAGAAAGCACCCAGCTGACCTTGTTCCTCAGCCCATGTCCTAAAAGGAGAAGGAAGGTCTTCTTCTCTACACTGTCTCAAAAGCCCTCACATTCAATGTTCCTCATTTCTACTTCCTGCGCATCTCTCTAACCATCCTCCTGACTTCCTCTTACTCTGTTTTTTCCCCCTTGTGTTCACTCCTTGTCAAGTCATTGTTTGCTCTGTCTCTTGATCTGTAGTTGACTTTATTTAATCCTGTTAACAATAAACAGAAAGCTCTTGGAGTAAAGGTGTGTTTAAAGGCTGAGCTACACTACTAGAAACAGGTTTCTCTAGGATATTAACATAGTCTCAGGGCTTACAGTATGATCAATTATCCTGAAATATCTAACTATGGCCATAGATACTGTGTTCAAAAAAGTTCTTTTTTAAACCTATTGCTTCTGCAAGTTTTTAAGTGTTACTAAAACAACAGGAAGACACCTAACATTTTCTGAAGTGGAAAAAGGAAATAAGAAATCTTATGATTTGATGATATCAGTAAGAACTGTAAAATATGTGTGGGAATTAACTATAAATTGCTACTATATTCAAAGTGTATATTATCTTTGATAGGCCAGTACTACAGTGGAGTGCTAATAGCTGAGAAAGCAGTCTCTAGCTATGTGGGTCTTGACTTAGCCTCTTAGCAGACTTAGAACTCAGGGAAAGTTACTGGAAGTTACTCAAATGTTCTTTGCCTCTGTTTTCTCTGCTTTATTTACAGAATGATTATAAAGACATATGTAATGAATAGAACCACTAGGGAAAATTTAAAAGAATTAATGGTTATTAAACATTCAAAGAAGGTATGAGCTAAACATAACCATTAATCTGGATGCTGTTGTGTTTTATAAATGCACCAACACTTAAAGACATCGTTCAAAGTCTTTCTGTATTTCTCAAGGAAGAGTACAAATCAATATTAGAATGCATAGCACAGGTCAATATAATGTAGAATCCTTCCTATAGAATATATTGTACCTTAATTTTTCTCTTCCTCCCTTTTTCTTGGCACTAGGAATTCAAAAAGGGTTTTGTGTATGGTATGTACAATGCTACATATCTGGGTTCATATATGACTAATTGTTTTATAAAATAAGTCAGATACAGGATAGTTCATTTGTGAGATTAATTAGCATAAAATAAAAATGCTCTAAATAAGTAATTAAACTTATGCATATGAATATTTATAGACGTATTCATTGAAAAATTTGTGGCCTTCATAGAAGGTAGAGACCTATCCATATGCATAAAATAATTCATGAATAGTATATGTAAATTTTGATAGTATTTGACACTATAAGAACATGATAAAAAAGGTAGATATATCTATATAAGTTGTAAATACTGAATTCATAATTATTTAGGTGGCTTGGCTATCCTAACTTTAATTAGCAAAGAAAGGGCTCAGTGGGGAGAGAAGTATTTTAGCAAGTAGACAAGAACTAAGGTGTAGCTTAGCATCCACATGGGCCTGCGTTCAATCTCCAGCATTGCTCACACACACATATACAAACACTCAAACACACATACAATACAGAGGCAGAAAAATCATTACCCTAGTAGGCTTAATGAAGTTAACTATAAATTATATGGTTTCTGACTAAGAGTACGTGCCTATATATTTTATATAAACATGAGGTACCTAGAAAAAAAAATCATAGACCAAAGTATTATATGGGATTACTTTAGGGAGCTTAGAGATTAGGGTTATGGCTGAAAGGCTAGAAATGGTTCCCTCATGCATTTGATTCATTCAGATGTTACGATTGATACTGAAATACTTAAGAAAACCAGTGTAAGCAAGAAAAGAAGCAAATAAAGTTTAGCAAATAACCAAAAGGTTGGCTTTCTGTCAAACCAAGGTATAAATGCTCAATATATCTTGCAGTTGCTGAATTCTGAAGGTAGCCTTTTGCCAGGAAACACTTGCCTGGGATAGACCAGGCAGCAAAGACCTAGAGAGGTAAAGATGTCAGTGAAAGACTAGCATGCGTTGGCACTCTGTACAACCATAGTTGTGTTCTCATTCCGTGTCTCTTCTCTTCAGATGTCTTGTTGATAGAAGAAACATATACCAACACTAAATAATGGCCCTGAAACTATGTCAGGGCTGCATTCAGAAAACATTCCCAGTCTCTGAGGGGAAGAACTTTCCTCCCACTGCTCTGAAGAATGCTTGAGGGCTTGTTGAAACAATTTGCACCAAAGAAGAGATTAGGGGGGGTCTGAATTGACAAATAGGAAGAGAGAATAAAAAACATGGAGTGGCATCTTTGGAGTGAGAGCAGTGCTCCTGTCCCCATCCAGTCCAGATACAGTTAAACATGGAAATGATCAAAAGCTAGGCATATGAAGAAAGGAGACACAGAATGCATAAACCTCAGTTCCTGAATAATGAAATGATCGCTTCAGCACCTGCCAAGGGAATAAAGACAAGACTGGCTATGGTAGGGAAAGGATTCTGAAGAATTTTCCAGAGTCAGAAAAATCATATACCTACTGCTCCAACCCTAGCTATCACACTATATGCAATTATACATCTCTTCTAGCAAACAAAGCCCAGGGTAACTTGCCCGAATTACAGAAATATGCCATTAGAGACAACAGAACGAATGCCAGTGGCAAACTAATTAGAGAAATAAAACTACTGTCCCGGGAACTGGTCTGTGCTCATCTGGATTGCCAATGAAAGGCAAAAGATGTTTCTGCTCTCTAGTAATAAATTGGTTACTGTGGTTCACATGTACGTTGAAAGAATGCATTTTGAGACCTTGAAATGATCCAAGAACTTCATGGAAATGTTTAACCAAAAACTCATTGGGGACACCACCATCTCCTTTATTTAGATGGCACAAGGGCAGAAGCTCATGAAAATTATCTTTTTTTGTGTAACAGAGTGACAAAATATTCCATCATCAATTTGTCTCCATGTTTATAGAATGTCCGGCAGAATTTCAGCTAATCCTTCAGGCACTGTGGCATGATTCTTCATCATCTCTGTAGTCTGGTTACAAGAATCACCATTTTTATATTCTCATTTGTGTTAGTAGAAGAAGCATATACCAATCCTAAATGTCAGAACGGAAACATCTACTTGTCTTACAAACATGCCCTTATTTCTATGACATCCTGGTATTAAGGAAAATTGCCAGCACAGTGGGAACCTTTAAGATGCACAAATCATTTTGTTAGTATCTGAGCAACATCAGTATGGGGTTAGAATATCATGAGAGCAGATATCAGTGGTCTTGGGTATGTATACAAAGACCTTGATTAAAGAATATAGGTAACAGATCCTGAGTGCACAGGAGGAAGTATCAGCAGTCTCCCAACCAGGAGAGAAGTGCAGAGAATCTGAAGAGTAGAAACAGCTCTAAGCAGAGGTGAGAGGCAGGAAAGAACTTTTCAACTCGGCTTACAAAGACCTGTCTGCTTGGGGCAGCACTCATACTGATGGTGGGTCAGTAAATAGATCTCTTCTGAAGGTCAGTGGGCTAATATGGATAGGGTTTCTGGTGGCGATACAAGAATAGCTCGAGAATGGGCTTTAGCTTGAAGTAAAACATTCAGATAATTGGATATGATGTCTTTTATCTCTAAAACATGTTTTCATTTAAAGTTTTTCTTACAGCACATGATAAATGTTATCAATTATTATGTACTGCATTCTCTCATAATGACTTTCTGAGTATCTATCTTGTGGTCTTTGTGCATAGAACGCTTGCCTCAATAGGACAAGTCTGAAACTCTGAGCTCTTTGATTCTGCCTTTCTCATTAGCTCCTGGACACAGAGATAATGCCTTCTTTTTTCATAGTATGGAATTTTGGACCTAGTCTGGTTGAGACCCCAAATATAGATCTCCTCTTGCTACTGACTTCTGGCTGTTTCTTCTATTTATTCTTGTGTTCCAAGAAGAATTCAGGATGAGAGTGATCAGCTATAGTTTGACCTCTGGTTAATCAGAGTGTTACACCTAAGCTAAACTATAGGGATCACCAGACAGCTGCATCTGCAGGCAAACCAAGAGGAAATGAGGGTTAATAATGCTGCATGCCGGCAAATGTTATTAAGTGATGAAAAGGGTTCAGTGACCTAACTGAGAATATTCAGACAAAGATAAATTATATTCATCTACTCTTCCAGTAAATTATTCAAAAATGATCAATTAACTCTGGCTAGTTCTATGCACAGGAGTCATCATTTGAAATATATAATTATGATACTTGACAATATTTAATTGAGCATCGTTCCTTGGTATCGTTACTTAATTGCTTCATGTGCGGAAGTTTGATTCTTTAGCAGGCTCTCCTCTCCTTGAAGGCAGTTCTCACCTAACAGATTCCATCAGAAATCCCCACTGATTCCACTCCATGCAGAGGACACACTAATTGAATTGTTACAAATAAATCTTTAAAAATAAACTGGAATCAGAGGTAGCAATACAGAAGGTTTAGGAAAAGTGTTTAAGTGTAGCTATAAGGATACCATGCAAGCTGTCATGTAATCCTTCTACAGTCAGCTATACAGCGACCATAGGCCCTCCCTTTATACATGTGCACCTACTATCTTATTCATAAAAACACAAAAACTATACATTAAAAGATCCACTTCAGAACATAATTAGTGGAATGTATTACATTAATGACTCAGTTAAGGGAATGCTCTTGAAAAATGTTGTAGGGTTTCTAAGATTTCTCAACTCCACGTTCATTAATTATTTTAAAAACTTTTATTCTTTAATCCGGATTCTGAAAAAGAATGGTCAGGATTCAAGAGAACCTCCATAACACTTCCTTCATATTACTGAAGCTTGAAGTATTTGAAAACTATCAAAGTTTTTCTTTAGCCTAAGTCAGGAAGTATTTTGAGAGATGGAGGTTCCTGGAATAATCGTCCTGCCTTTCTTCTGAATCCTGATTTTAACTGATTGTCCTGTCTCTTCTTGGCCCAGGAATACACCCCTGATTCTTTTCAGGATGCATCATCATTGGATTAAATTACAAAGTCGGAGCTTGCTGATTCTGACTGCTTCTCTGCCTGTGCTCACCAACTCAGAACCATCTTCTTAGAAACCCACTGAAAACCATGTCAAGCCATTCTAATCCTTGGCTGTCCCCCACACTGTTTGAGCCAAGCATGACAATTGCTAACTCTGTTGCATGCTCCATGTGCAGAATCATAACTCCAGTGGTTGCCCTTTGGCAATGAGGGGGGTTTAATATTTCCTTGTTCTTAGGATCATAAAATTTTCAAAATCATAAACTTTTAGAGCTCAGAGGGACTGAAGATATTTTTGAGTTTAAAGCTGGCTTGGGTACTGCTTGTAAATGAGTGCATTATGATTGATTGCCGTCATAAAGTTGCCCCTCCCCTGAAAATATCAAGCCTATATACTTCTCACCTCTTCAAGATTTTCCATTCTGTTTTCATTTACTTTGTCAGTCTGTTTGCTGTGTTTTGCCTTTTGAGTTAAGGTCTCATATGTCCCTGGGTCTTTTAGAATTCTGTGTATAAATGGAGGATTCTTTTGAACTGATTGTACTGGTGCTAAGTGTCCTGAGATTTCAGGTATGTGCCACCACCCCAGTTTATGTGGTGCAGGGGATGGAAGCCAGGATTTTATGCATGCCAGATAAGTAATCTATCCTCTGAACTTTATGCTCAGGCCCTTCCCAGTGTAGTTTCACTGGTAGCTATTGAACCAAAATAGATGTTGAGGATGGTTAGCATCAATAGCACACTAATTGCAGAAAGTAATGTGGAGAAAATACTTAATTTGGGGGTGGGCGAGAGGCGTGTGTATATCTGTCTGTCTGATCATCTGTCTGACTATTTTATTCATTATATTGCCTAGAGAAAGAGGGGAGTCAGGGTGGGTAACAAACATGTCAATATGAATGACTAGTCTCAGTGTGATACACAGATAATATTTGTTTTGTATATAATAAAACAATTGTCTATGATTATTGTTCAATTAAGCATCTGATTCTATTAGGTATTAACTCTATAAAATAATATCTACTCCATAAATTTCAGTCTTCTTCATATCTATTTGTTATTTTTATGTACATAAGTATTTTGAAATTTAAGATTTGAGTAATATCTGTAGTAAAGAGAAGCTGAGCAGACAGATTTGTATAGTGTGCTTTGCATATTCATGTAAGATAATTTGTTTTTTAAAACTAAGCATTCCTAGTAATTAGAAATTACTATTATATAAAATATCTCATTTAAATTTTTTCATAGGAAATTGATGTTAGATCTAGCAAAACCTGAGGGTTGACATAGTTGCTCAGGAAATAAAGGTGCTTGCTACCAAGTATGATGACTTGAGTTCTGTTCCAGAATTCACATGCTAGAAGGGCAGAATCCTCTCTGGCAAGATCTCTCTCTGACTTACATACACACACACACAGACACACACACACACACAGACACACATCTATATTTACACACACACACAGATGCATATTCCCCAAAACATACATGAATTTGAACACACAAACACATAATAAATAAATAAATAAATTTGTTAATATGTTATATGTTATTTTATTTTACTATAGATTGACCAAATTGCTGCTTAAGATCAGCAAGTGTGACTATCCCTATAATATGCTGTTGAAGATTATCATTCCACAATAAGAGACAAATAGTTCACTTTATTAATCTCTGTGTAGTTAAATGAAATCCATGTTTGCAGTTATTGGCAAATAATTAGTTTTGAACCATGCCCCATAAAGGATATTACTAAATTTTCTTTAACACATATCAATCTTTTGTGAAATTATTGAGACTTCATTTTGTCATTCTGTTCAGGATCGAAACAAAAATCAGGCATCTTGAGGAGATAGGACCAAACACTGACAATAGGTGAGATCTATATCTTTAAAAATAATTAAAGAAGGTAATCCTGAACCCTGTGTGTGCTAACCTCACCTCAGAGTGATGAACTAGAATACTGCTCAAGAGTTTTACCTTGACAAATCTTATGCATATGTTGCATAGCATTAAGGTAAAATGTACTATATTGAATTTAGTTATCTTGTTCTAACATAAAACAAATCTAAGTAAATAACCAATAAAACCTTGAGTACATAACCTATAAAGAATATGTATGTTTCTTCTTCAGAGAAAGCAACAGATTCAGATAAGGGAAATAGTATAATGTACTACTTTTAAAATATAAGACATAGTGTCATGAATTAGTAAGTACAGAAACAAGAAAGCCTTGGAGGTAGCCTAAGGTGAGCAAAACAAACAAACAAACAACCACAAAACAACAACAACAACAACTAGAAAGTCCGAGGGTATAGAGTCAAGGACTTCATACCTGAAGGTCCTTCCTGAGGTTGCCTGAGTTCCAGTCGCTTGTATCTATGCATCAGAGTGGTCCAAGTTCAAACTGCTTGGAAAAGGTGTTTAATCTAATTTTGCTAATCAAGGGGATAGGGGGTGTGGAGCATTTCTAGTTGGCAGTATGAATGGTAATAAGTAAGACTATGAAAGTGTGTGGCTCCCCAAAGGAACACTTACTTTTTTTTTTTTTTTTAGGAATGAGAGAAGAAGTAGAATCAACCAAAACACAAGACTCCTCTTAAAATTCTAACAAAATGGAAGGCTGTGTATCCAACAATATTTTGGTAGCTCATATTAAATTTAATGATTATCAAAACAAGAAAATAAAATGAGACACTGAGTTAGATGAGAATGGGAGTAGACCTGCAAATAGAAATGGAGAGAAGAGATGAGAATAATCAAAACACACTGACATTATCCAATAATTAATAAAGTATTTTAAAAACATAATACAGTATAAGATTATATCCCCAGTTTTCTTCAGTGTTGCCATTTGCTGGACTTATGAAGTCACCACAGAAAACACAAGGATCTGTTTGATAACGTTGATCTAATAATGTCCTGAGGGTCGAGACCCTGACTAAAACTTATAAGAGTGTATGAGACAGACTAGCATGGATGTCAACTCTCCTCACACTTTCTAGGAAGGGAAGCTTGGTCACTTCAGGTTACATCAGAAAAGATTATTTTAAAACAACCAAAGCTCTTTAGATGCACTGATTGTTAGAACTCAATAGATTTCCCAGTTGGAATGCCTTCTTAACAGTGATGATGGCAGTGGTACATTAGATGAAAGGCATTCTATTGCCATGCATAACTATATCTATAAAAAAATAAATGTTGTCTGAGTTAAAGTCTTTGTGAAGGGTGAAGAGCCCTGCCAATTTTAACGAAACTTTAAAAATACTGCGATATACAAATAAAGAGTAGTTGAAAATATAAGTATAGATGTGAATAATATATTTAGTTAATATTCTTCTCCAAAAAAAGTATTTATGCACCAGGCAGTGGCAGCACATGCCTTTAACCCCAGTGCTCAGGAGGCAAAGGCAGGCGAATCTCTGTAAGTTTGGGCCAACATGGTACCAGGAGAGTCAGAGCTACACAGAGAAACTTTGAATTAAAAAAAAAGAAAGAAGGAAAGAGAGAAAGAAAGGAAGGAAAAGAAAAAGAAAGAAAGAACGTTAATTATTGATCAATATTTGATGTAAGTAAAATGATTTCTTATGTAGACATTTGATTGTATTTAAAGATCAGGCTATTTGAATTTTATGTCGTTGCCACATGTAAAATTTCTTGGATATTTTTATCTTACTAAAATAAAGGAAGGAAAATATTCTTTCCCTGCAAGGAAGCCTGATATATTTTTGGCTTTCTAAATGTTATTACTATAAAACATCACTTTCAAAAATATGTATTAAACTTACTGGGAATAGAAACTATGACAGACATTATGGTGGGGATAAGCAGTCTTGTAGAGTGAGATAAATTTGTACTATATGTAAATATATATACAGGGCTGTAGATAGAGCCCGAGACTTGATCCATGATAGCCAAGTACTTCACCATAAGGTTATATTCCCATTCCTATGTGTATAATGCATGTTAATTAATTAAGCAACCCATTAGTTAACATGGAAAGATTGTTTGCTCATTAATCAGCAGGTATTAAAAAACCCTGCAAAAATAAAATAAAGTAAAAAGAAACACAAACAAACAATGAAATGAACAACTATAACCACAAATACCCAGATTCTTAAAAAATGTCCAGACAGGATGAAGATGTTGAAAATTTTAAGATGATGAGGATGTGTTGTAGACTCACCTAACTTGCCACAACACTACATAGGCCTTATCTGTATTTCACATTTATCCTGGGGAAGCAGACCACATGCCAGAAGTCTAGCTTCCAGGTGCAAATACTGCTAGCCTATTCCAGGAACTGATGCTTGCTATCTGCATGATAAACAGTTTAATTGAAGTAAACATTTTTCCTGTTTGTTTTCCTACTGAGGTGGAAACCAGGAAGCTAGATTACCCAAGGACAATGTCAGACTTCCAACAAAAGGATATTTTTCTAAGACCCAGCAAGTTTCTATGATATAGAAGACCAGGAATGACAAGCACTTGGACTTAGATAGTCAGAGTTTTCACCCACAGATTGGAGTCTCTTGAAAGTGATTTCTTAGATGGTCATGCTTTTAGATGACCATCCATCTTTGCCTTGAGCTATTGAACCATTGCTCAGAGTCATCTCTGTGGTAGAGAAAGAATCAGTCCCTAAGAATCATTTTCTTTGTTGTCCTTCAACAATATGGCCAGTATGGATGTTTTTAGCTACAATTGTTCAAAACAAGTAAGTAAAGAAGACTCATAATTTCACCGCTTTTCTGAAACTTCCTTATCAATAGATACAGACACACACATGCACACAAACATGCACACACACACACACACACACACACACACACACACATGCTCCCCCAACCATGCCCTGCTAAGCTTTTTTGTAAGCCATCTGCATTGCTTAGCATTAGAGAAAATATTGCTAGTAGTGAGGAATGGATTGATTTGGTTTGTCAGGGTGTTAGAACCCAACAGCTGTTTTATCTGCTGTCCCAAACAATCGCTCCTTGTGCTTCACCTAAAAACATCTAATCAGCATATTACACTTGACTGAACAGATGAGCAACCTGCTCAATAGCAATTGATCAGGTTAATGCTAAGATAATTAAATTCTTTCATTCAAAGTATTAAAGCTATAGACAATAGAGGAAACAGTAGGATCATGAATGTATTGAATTCATGCATATTGAGACTTCATTTTAAAGAAATCTCAATTATAATCATCTTCAAAACCCTGTTACTATACTATATTGATATTAGGTCAGGGCACATTCATGCACACCACCCACTCATGCACGCACACACACACACACACACACATGCACCTGGGCACATATACACATCATGAATTTGATTATTCTTTCCTTATCTCCCATTGTGTATCCTTCTTGGTTACCTCAGCTGTCAGTAGGGTATGCTGCCTTCTTTTCTTTACATTCATTCTTTTTCTTTCCCTTTATTTTACTTTCCAGAAAATCCTCAGCCTACTAGTAAAAGTAATTATTCACAGCTTCCTTTCTCATCATCTCCCCACACACACTTCATTCAAGTCTAATGACTGCAACTAGGTGCCATCTCCGAACAAGTGGTCTGCAAGCACAAATGAGCATTCTCTTAACCTCAGGATCTAAGTGGTAGTTGGGTGAGTGGGAACAAAATTGTTTCTGCTAAATGTCAGTGGGTGGAAAATGTTAGTTGCCTGATAGTTTTATTTTAAGGCTATAATAATATTTCTCATTTAATTAATAGTGTGAGAAGAACACTGGTAAGGCTCAGAGGAATGCCCACAGAGAACCTACAAAGCCGTGCACAGAGGAGGTGAATATTCCCTTACAGAGGAAATACGGTGAGTTCAGACAGAAAGCAACCTTGCATTGGTAACTACAAAGGAAGTAATTGTCAAAAAGAGGGCATAAGATATCAAGACTCTTCAATAAGCCCACCCAAAGCAATCTTGCCATTATAACCAACCTACAACTCTGTGGACATGTGATCTTTTTAAACAGAATGAATGAAAATTTGTTAATAAACCTTGGGCACAAGCTCCACAGCCAGTCCCTCAACACTCAGAGGAAACTCCATTCCCAGGCGTTCTGACACACCCAGGATGAGAAGTGAGGAGGGCCCAACATCTGTCTCAACACCAGGAGTAATTGGGACCAGCAGGACTAGGCACACAGGAACTCTGCCAGCACAGAGGTTCTGGTTCCTTCCAGTCTCTCTGGGCTGGTGTCCTGAGCAGACCTTGGGCACAAGCTCCACAGGCAGTCCCACAACACCTAGAGGAAGCTCCACTCCCAGGTACTCTAATACACCCAGGATCAGAGGTGAGGAGCACACAATATCTGTCCCATTACCAGGAGCAACTGGCACCATCAGGACCCAGGCACACAGGAACTCTGCCAGCCCAGTGGCTCGGGTTGCTTCTGGTCTGTCTGGGCCAGCCAGTGCCCTGAGCAGACCTTGGGCACAAGCTCCGAAGCCAGTCCAAAAACACCCAGAGGAAGCTCTACTCCCAGGTGCTCTAACAAGCCCAGGGTCACAAGGATCCCAGAATCACAGGGGCACAGAGACAGCTTGACTCTGTTGAGTTCTGACACAACTAGGATCACAGGAAGGACAGGCTCCAGTCAGATTTAGCAAGGGCAGATAGCACTAGAAATAACCAGATGATGCAGGGCAAGCATAAGAATATAAGCAACACAAACCAAGGTCACTTGGCATCATCAGAACCCAATCCCACTATAGCAAGTCTTGGACACACTATTACACGAGAAAAGCAAGATTCAGATATAAAATCACTTCTCATGGTGATGATACAGGACTTTAAGAAAGACATAGATAGCACCCTCAAAGAAATACAGGAGAAAACAGGTAAATAGCTAGAAGCCCTTCAAGAGGAAATACAAAAATCCCTTAAAGAACTACAGGAAAACACAATCAAACAGGTGAAGGAAATGAGAATCTAAAAATGGAAATAGAAACAATAAAGAGGGGCTGGAGAGATGGCTCAGTGGTTAAGAGCACGGACTGCTCTTCAGAAGGTCCTGAGTTCAATTCCCAGCAACCACGTGGTGGCTCATGACCATCCATTAGGAGATCTGACTCCCTCTTCTGGAGTGTCTGAAGACAGCTACAGTGTATTTATGTATAATAAATAAATAAATCTTTAGCCCGCCAGTGGTGGCACACGCCTTTATTCCCAGCACTTGGGAGGTAGAAGCCTGCAGATTTCTGAGTTTGAGGCCAGCATGGTCTACAGAGTGAGTTCCAGGATAGTCAGGGCTACACAGAAAAACATTGTCACGAAAAAACCAAAAAAAAAAAAGAGAGAAAGAAAGAAACAAACAATAAAGAAAACAGAGAGACAACCCTGGAGATAGAAAAGGAAAGAAATCAGGAGTCTTAGATGCAAGCATCACCAACAGAATACAAGAGATAGAAGAGGGAATCTCAGGGATAGAAGAAACCATAAAAAACATTGACACAACAGTCAAAGAAGTGCAAAACGCAAAAAGCTCCTAACCCAAAACATCCAGAAAGTCCAGAACACAAAGAGAAGACCAAACCTAAGGATAATAGGTATAGAAGAGAGTGAAGACTCCCAGAAGACTCCCAATGTAATGGGCCAGTAAATATCTTCAACAAAATTATAGAAGAAAACTTCCCTAACCTAAAGAAAGAGATGCCCATGAACATACAAGAAGCCTACAGAACTCCAAATAGACTGGACCAGAAAAAGAAGTTCCTCTCATCACATAATAATCAAAACAAATGCACTAAACAAAGAAAGAATTTTAAAAGCAGTAAGGGAAAAGGGTCTTGTAACCTATAATTACACTAGACTTCTCACCAGAGAGTATGAAAGCTAGAAGATCCTGGGCAGATGTCATACAGACCCTACAAGAACACAAATGCCAGCCTAGGCTACTGTACCCAGCAAAACTCTCAATTACCTTAGATGGAGAAAACAAGATATTCCGTGACAAAATAAAATTTAAACAATGTCTTTCCACAAATCCAGCCCTACAAAGGATAATAGATGGAAAACATCAACATAAGGAGCAAAACTACACCCTAGAAGAAGCAAGAAAGTAATCTTTCAACAAACCCACACAAACCTAATTCCACCTCTTATAACAAAGACAACAGGAAGTGTCAATTAGTTTTTCTTAATATTTTAATATGAAAATTAATATTACAAACATATCCTAATCGATTGAAATCCAAAAATATGAGGAATTAGAA
>NW_022196894.1:39423755-39450570 GCF_008632895.1 Mastomys coucha | reverse complement strand
TTTATGGATAGACCATCTTAATACCTACACCATTTCTTAAATGATTGTAACCTGTTCTCTGTGGGCTGTGAATAAAGTCACTCACTCAAGTCAAATAGCTTTGACCACAGCAGGAAGTCTATATTCAAAAATCGTGCCTACAATTCATTTTATGGTATAGCAGAACTGTCAACTCTTAATTTAGCTACGATGGAGGTAAAATCCTTTGGTGATGTGGGGGTCTTTGAAGTACAGCCTTATTACAATGAAATCCAATGTCTAAAAATTGTTCATATTTTGGGCTTGTACCACAGTAAGAGCAAAGATTTTAAACTCTACTAAATACAAAACAAACAAGCAAAAAGATTTTATATATTTATGTTCATTTAAGAAAATACTTGTAGCGATGTATTATTTTGAAATATACAGTTAATATGTTTGGAGTTATTTAAAATTTATATTGAGAAAAATATATTTTCACTATTACTGTAGACGAGCATCTACATAAGAATGTTAAATTGATTGTTGTTTTATATCATACAACTTTTATAATACTTATTTTTATTTCTATAATATTTTATAAATTTTAAGGAATATGACAAAAAGATATTGTAGGTATTGAAGGGGGTCTCTGGGAGGAGTTGGGGTACAAAAGCGAAACAAGAATGTGATTTAATTCTATTTACTTAAAATATGTTTTTAAATGTTAACAAATTCAGATAAATTGAAATCATGTAACTTTTCTCATCATAATGCAATAAAAGTTAAAAAAAAGAAAATTTGTTATTAAATCACTATCACAAATTGGACTGTCTAGAATTCAGGAAATGTAGAGTGCAAGTTGGAGACAAGAGAACTCAGATTGGTTGAGGAAAACTGTACCAGTGTTGCCTGGATAAGATGTGGTTGCAGAAACCTGGCTGTGAACTGACCTGAGAAATTTCCATGCAAAGCCCATCAGTTGGATGGAGCTGCATTGGGCAAATGGGCTTCCCAGCATTAGACCAGAGAAGACAATTTCTGTAGCCACATTGGATGTTTTGATGAGATTTGCCCTCTACAAGTGTGTAAGGATGATAAGCTGCTATTTGACTGGAAGCTGGGTTAAGAAATTATATAATATGACAATGATTTTACAATAACAAAACAACAACAAAACTCAACTAGGCTTACTTATTATAAGTTTTATCTCTTTCAAAAGGAGTCAGCATAAAAAGAAAAATGTCAAGACACAAAAGGAAATGAAAAAAGACAGCAACATTAAAACTCCAAAAGGTAGAAATGTAAGCTACTTGGAAATGAAGCTTATTTACTTATTGTTTGTTTGGTTGGTTTGGTTTCAGAATTGGAGATCAAACTTGGTGTGTGTGGTCTTGTGACTGCAAAAGCACATTACAGCTCAGCCACATCTGATCCCCAGAGAGTTTATTTTTGATATGTCTGAATGAAACTAATAATCATTATTGAACACGTATGAGGAACTTTGGGCCACATGAAGTACATGAATAAATTATATGAGAAGTCAAGAACAAATTTAAGGGCTATAATATGAATGTGTGACCTGAAAGGAATTGGTTTTTAAATGTGCTTTATACACAGAAGGAAATGACTCCCTTTTCCACCAACATAAAAACAAAGCAAATGTGTATGTGCATGTGTGTTTGTGTTGTGATGTGAAGGCTTTCAGCTCACAGTTGTGTTAAAAATGCTGATAAAAGACATAGCCTCTGCCTGCCAAGACATTCCAACCTATGGAAGGAGACCAACAGATGAAGCAAATGTTTTTGATGAGGGACAAATTGATACATATTGAGTAGTAAGAAGAAAAATCATCTTTACAATAGTGGCTACAATTTGAGCCATGATGATAATACTGGCCAAGAGAAGAACTTGCTCTTACCTGATGTTTATGGAAGCCTGGTAGGTCAAATCTAGAATTACCAGAGAAATGTTAAGAGATTTAGAAAGTGCTAAAAGGATCTGAAGAAGAGAGGAAGGGAAAAGTCACCCGAGAAATACAAATGCGGAAAAAATTGAGGTCTTAAGCGAAAAGGCATATTTCAAACTGATTTGAGTTGCTCCCATCCAGCCCATATGCTAAAGTCTCATTTCTTATTCATATTTGGAAGGAAAGACTTAATTTCTCTTTTTGAATTAATTTTTAATTAGCATAAGGTCTTTAAAGGGATAGTAAAATTAGAACAAGGCCTAAAATTGGGTCCTAATCCAACAAGGCTAGGGTCCTTATCAGAACAGGGACAGAGAGAACAGGATGGATAGACAGAGCATTTTGGATACAGACAGCAGAAAATAGTCATGTGGAGCTGATAAAGCAGGGAGGACTCAGGAAAATGAGTGCCTTCACTGTGCTGACTTTGCTGTGGACTTGAGAATCTCCAGAAGAGAAAAAAGGAAGTTTTCATCCTCATTTTCTCAAATCCATGAAACTTTGTTATTATAACCTTAGGAAATTAATGTACCTAACTGGCTGTATTAGTATAAAACACTGGTTTTAGTTTTTCTAATGCAAGCATCATCTAATCTAAATATACTCTAATATATAAAAATCTAATATAAATATATACATATATATCTAATATATGTATTTTCTAATATAATATATAGTTATATATTATATATCATTATTATATTTACTATTACCATCTTTATAAATTCTGCTTGTATCATAATATAGTGGTAATATGTCTGGGAGCATGGAAAAGAAAGTTCATAGAACACAAAGCAGAGATGTTAGGTTTATGCAAAGAGTGCTTAAAGGAAAATGGAGTAGGAAATCATTATATAAAGTAATGTTAGATGGGCTCAGAATGATAAGATTCTACATATGTTTCACTCATATGTAGAATCTAGAAAAGAAAGAAGTAGGCAAGAGAGAGGATTAGAAAGGGGAGAATTAGAAAACACGCAGGGGATGGCTGGGCATGACGTAGATCATTTAATAAAAGGTCTTGGAAGGTTCATATGGTCAAAGTTGCCCTTATTAACTAGGTAACTACTTCAAGGTCAACATTGGCTAGTGAGATAGTGTTTAAAAAATAAGTTAATAAAAAAGGAACTGGGCGTTGGGGAATAGATCTGGAGGCAAATATGATCCAAAAGCTATTATATGTAGGTATAACTATATATAGCAGTGAAGGTCACTATTGTATACAATTTTGTATGTTGTTTATTAGTGAAGATAGTTCATTAATAACGTATATTAAACGTTAACAAAACCATCATAAAGTTTTGGGAAAAGGGCATGTCGTAGTTCGGGTTTTATTGCTGGGAAGAGGCACCATGACCAAAGGAACTCTTATAAAGGACAACATTTAACTGGGGCTGCCTTAGTTTCAGAGGTTCAGTCCCTTATCATCATGGTGAGAAGCATGGCAGCATGCAAGCATGGTGCTGAAGATGGAGCTGAGAACTCTACATACTGCTCTGCAGGCAGCAGAAGGAAACTGTCCTAGCAGGCCTAGCTTGAGCATATGACACCTCAAAGCCTGCCTCCAGAGTGATATACCTCCTTCAATAAGGCCACACCTACTTTGACAAAGACACAGTTCCTAATAATCCATTTCCTATGACCTCCCCCCATTGAAACCCATGAGTCTATGGGGGCCATTCTTATTTAAACCACCATAGGATAGGAAAGGAATTAGAGAAATCCAATTGTTGTTGACCAGGCAGACGTTTGCTTGACTAAGTCTGAGCTCTGAATCTATAGAGGGTTCATGGTAGCAAATGGAAAGCTTGAGAATTAACTGGGGGTAATTTCAGTTTCACTACCTGTAGAGTAGAAGCAACCTCTGAACCCTTGGCATGCTACTGTACCTGTGTTATCAGAACAGCTGGCACATAGGCAGGGAGGAGCCACTGACTTAAGTAATTTCTAATTACACAAAGAGTTAACGTCCAAGTTAAAGAAAATCTAATATTAAAAATAGTAACCGTTCAAAATAAAGAACTTTCATAGAAATTTCTCTAGTGGTATCAGAGTGACTGATAACTACTGACAAGCTGAAAATGTATAAAATATCACAAATGATAAAGGAAAAGCAAGCAAAAACCTCAATAAGACACCACTCACAGATATGATTGTGGCTACTTCTGCTATTTATAAAAAGAAAAGAAAATGTTTTTTAAGAATATGACAAGCTGAAACTATTACTATAGATTTAATATAATAGAGCTACTATAGAAAATAATATAAATCATCAAAATTTAAAATAGAATTACCATATGATCCAGCAATCCCATTTCCAGATGCATACTCAAAATGAATTGAAAGCATAGTTTCAAAAAGATGATTGTACATTCATGTTCTTGGGAGTATTACCTACAGTAGTTAAAGTGTGGAGGTAACTCAAGTGTTTATGAACAGGTGATGGCATAAGCAAATTATGATACCTAAACAAAATAATAATAATCTTCATTAAAGCAGAAGGGAATTTTGATATATGCTACAGGAATTAACTCATCACAGAAAGAAACAGCATATCAGTACCTCTTATATTAACTATTTCGGGTTCTCATTGAGGCAGACATAGTACAATAGTTCCTAGGTGCTAGAGTTATACAGAAGGAAGAAAGTGAAGTTGCTACTTAAGTGATAATGCACTTATCTTTCAGAGCATAAAAGGCTTATGGAGATGAGCAGTGGTGATGATTATATAACACATGGATACAAGTAACTAGACAATTAAAATGGTATAAATTGAAACAATGTTTTAGGCACTTTACCATAGTAAGAAATAAGACTGGAAAAACTTCTCCCCTTCTAATCTTACTTACCAAACAGCCTCCAAGGTACTTTGCAAATCATTGATAAAGATTTCAAGTACCTTCCAATTCACAAAACTGGGGTTGAATTATTTTCATTAAGAAAGAAGAAACTGTGCTCTCAACTGTCCTCTCTTCTTTCCCTCTCTTTCTCCCTGTCCTCTTCCCCCACCCTTCTCTCTTCCCCACCCTCTCTCTGTCTCTCTCTGTCTCTGTCTCTGTCTCTCTCTTCCTCTCCCTCTCCCTTTCCCTCTCTCTCCATGTTTCTGCCTAGCCTCTTCCCTTCTTTTCCTCTCATTTCTCTTTCTTTCCTTCTCTGACCACTTTATTTCTCTGCCTTTACTCTTCCCCACACTTGGGTCCCCACATATCAGAACCTTCCCAGGTCCTGAAGAAGAAGAAATAATTTAGCAGTCTAGGAAAACTAGGAGATTTTTGGATTATCCAACAATCTAAAATGAGATATTTACTCAATGTTGAGATTCTGTGAGGTGATGATAAATGTTGTGCCTAGTAGGCAAGCAAGAATTCAGTCAAGTTCCAACATGTCTCCTTACTGCTGCATAGCCCTTTTAATTGTTTTGCCTTCGTTCCAACGTCAAAAAAAATATTGACTATCTTTGTTAACTATGTCATCGACTTCACAGAGCTGATACTATTAGGAATGAGAAAGTGTATGTGAAAATTGCTTTGAAGAGCACATGATGATTTTCCAGCTCTAGCTATTTTGTTTTTCTTGTCTATTATCACTATTATGATCATCATCGTGGCCATGAAATTGCTTACAGAAAAAAAAGTGGTGCTATTTTAACCAACAGCTGCAAAGGGTTTCTTGGTGAATATTTATATTGTGGGTTGTTAAGATAGTGTTTTATTTCTAAGTCATTGTACTTACAAACAGGCAATATAAAACTCATTTTTTTTGTTTGTTTGCTTATTTGATGAGACAGTGTATTTTCTGTAGCCTAGGCTAGTGTCATTTTTGCTGTCTTCCTGTCTCAACCTTCCAATGATAGCATCAGCATAGATCATCAAAGCAGGCTTAGAATGCTTTTGAAGCAATTTTTTTTATTAAGTGTAGGAAATAAATAGAACATGAAAAAGAAAAAAAATAATACTGTTAGTTCCACTGACTAAAGCAAATTTATTACTGAGGTCTATTTTATTTTGAAGATATTTTTAACCCCTGAATAGTTTTGGTATAACTTCACACTGTGTTTATACCATACTATACTTTTAAAGTACTGTTTAGTTTTTAATAAAAGTATTTTTGATATTGATAATTAACTCTGAATAATATATCACATTATATAATTTATGCTGTTCCTTATTTCAAAATATTCCTATATTTTGTTCCTTATATATATATATCAATTAAGCATTAATCTTGAATTCAAATGTTGATAAGAAATGACATAATCAATATGCTTATTTTGAATAATTCTAGATTATTATATTAGTCATTGGATTCGCTTTAGCATTTTCAAGATTAAAATCCTACAACTTTTTTTGTACCAGAATCTCTTTTATACAAAAATACTTCACAAATTTAGACTTTTATATGAGCTGCTTATCATTTATGACAACTTTCTTTGTAAGATAATAATTATTGTGCATATTTTTACTATGCATATAATTAACTTTTTATAATATTATTTGATTTCAACAATGCAGTAAGTTCATTAAAATTCAGGGAGTTTTGTCACTAATCTAACATGACTGACTTTTCAGAACTTTAAAATAATTAGTTAGAATAATACCTGCCAAATATGCTCAGAATGCAATCTATTTGTACTTTGGAAAGGTGCAGTATATAAATGTTTTGTATCTTCTTAGTTCCTTATAAGGAATAATCTTTGAATTCTAAGAACTGTAACTGTAATAAGTTAAAACACCACTGGCTAGATCAATTTTAAACATTCATAATGACTTTTAAAATCTATTTACTCATTTCTGAAATATAAACATCTCCAAATTTTATTTTTCATAAAATATATACAGAAAGAGGTTATTTATTATCATAATCAGAATGTATTTTATCTTCGCATGCCCCACTAATGTCTGGCAAAATCTATAAAAAGCCAAAAAGCAAACCAAAAGGACAAATATTTGTACCTTTTACACCTGGGGAGATAGAAGGGTGGATCCTTATCTCTGAAATCTCATAACACTTTAAGAAACTCGAGTTTAGTGTTTGCTTTTGATAGGATTTTGATCTCACCCAGAGAAAAACTATTTCTGCATATTAGCCAATGTGCCATTAAGTGTTTTTTCTTAGTTCAATTTTTACATATAACAAGAATATTATTTTAAGTAACTGGCTACATCTAGGTAGGGTATTTTTACTGATGCCAAAACAAAACCTAAAGAAAGCTAATGAAAAAAAGAACACATTTCCAAGACACCCCTGTGGGGTCAATTATCACCTATAAATATTTATATCAGCTGTCTTATAATGCCAAGTTAATCTATCTAACACTTTTGTTTTTGCAAATCAGTTCCTTGACAAGAATTTCTTGACAGATTTTAAGTACAATATATTTGTTAACTATTTTAAATCCATCACCAACAGATTTTCTCTCCTATTGGTATGTCTGTGTACTATGACCAAAAATTTATCAAATATTATAAAATTTTGTGCTTATTATTATTCTGATGCAATATTATTTCCCATTATGCATACAACTTCACTATTGGACATATTTTCCATCAACTATCTTGCAGTTTATTCTAAGTCATATTGCATTCAATGTCATGTTTTTCATATATAAGTTACTCAGTTCAGTTACTGAAATGCACTTGTCCCATTTAAGGAATAAGAACAGGAAGACTGTCAAATTGATTGGGAGACAGAATTACAACTAGGAACTCAGTTTAGCACACTAATATGGCAATACCATGCCTGGAGATGCCATAGTACTATCCTCTGACAGACTTAAAGGATCATAAGTACGTATATATACTACCGTAACTCTGGAGGTGTAAGCTTGTAAGTGGGAAAGTCGGACTTTGGAAAGACTTTCTCAACATTTTTACTGTCTCATGGGCTTAAAGCCAGGCAGCTCTCCTTTATTCTCCATAAACTTTCAGGCTGTGTGTTATTGGCCAGGTTTCCAAAGAAACCCAACATTCATGACTGTAATTGTATAGGAAAGCATAGCTCCAGGAAGATGGTCAGGTTAATGGATTACTCAATTAGTAGTTTATAGTATTTTTCTCTCCAAAGATCACACACAATTGAACAATCATTACAGTGCAGACACTAATTTTGGATAATATTGGCAACCTTTATAGGCAGAAGCATCTGTAGAAATATGTAGAACTCAACAGGCAGTGGTGGCGCACGCCTCTAACCCCAGCACTTGGGAGGCAGAGGTAGGAGGATTTCTGAGTGCAAGGCCAGCCTGGTCTACAGAGTGAGTTCCAGGACAGCCAGAGCTACACAGAGAAACCCTGTCTCGAAAAACAACAAACAAACAAACAAACAAATATACATAGAACTCATTGTTCCCAATAGTATCTTGCCTTATCCATGAAGACAAATGAATTAACATATCTCTTTTTCAAAGTTTTTATGCATGTTCTGAGTATGTTGCTGTCCTCAAGTACTCTTACCACTCATGGGGTCGAAACAGGAGAATCATAAGTCATCGGGCAACCTGAGCTACATAGTGATACTCTGTCTCAAACAAAATAAAAAATAATGTGGTTTAGTAAAAGAATAATTGAGTCTGTAAACTTTAGTGTTTTAGACAATCCATAAGTATCCCATATAACATCTTATTTAGTCTTCTTAAGAATGAGTAATAAATAAATTGAATCAACATAATATATCTGTATGCTATAATATGCTTTACTTTAAATTATGATTATGTTTTATGTGTTGTCAATAAACTAAATGCTAGAGATTGCTAGACTTACAAAATAAGTGCTAAGTTGTATGTCATGAGACTTATAGTTTAGTGGTAAAAGTAAAAACTAAACTAATTATAGAAATAAATACCTACTATCTACAATTACAATGTGATTGATGTGAGAACCATTTTACTCATAGAACCACACTTTTAATCCAGAGGACAGATAATTTTGTGAGTTAAATAATATGAATCAGAATTTATACCTTCTTTAATTGAACTTCATAAAGTCAATTGATCTTAGTCAAGGATACAAATATAAAATAAGAAATATGCCTATTCTGATCACTTTTGTATTACAAATCATTCAGATCAGTAGGAAATGAGTGATAAATGTTTACTCATATGAGCATTGAGCATTGTGCCTTTGCTCTTATCCTATGGGGATCATTTTAAAGAAACAATAGTCAATAGCAACTAATAAGCTGACCATAAATTTTCTTTCTATGTAAACTCTAAATAAACAAAATTGATAACTTTTACTCAAACTAACTATATATCTTTATATGTTCTTAGTCTTATAAAATAAGGCACAGAAGAAGGGAGTGGCTATCTAGAACTGTTTTCTGAGGAGACAAGAATGTTAAAAAGGGCCAGCACTTAGAGATCAGGAATGGCCATGTCAACAAGAATATAGATAGCTTGAGACATAGAGAAGGAAGTACATGTAATTAAAATTAAAAGATGAAGTCATATGGAGCATATGTAAGCAGAGTTCAGAATTTGGATACAATTTTTAAAGTTATGGGAAAATACTGGCATGTCCTAAGTCAGGAACTGAGCTGACTTACACTGTTTTTAGATTCAAGAGGGCATGTCAAATGGATTTAGGAGTTGAGATAATCAGAAATAATATTTTGTTTTTCTGTATAATAAGCCAGTAGATCTAGAGGAAAATATACATTTCATCTGACACCATGTAAAATATGGCATGATGCAGCATAAAAAATAATAAAAAGATAAAAAAAAAATCATGGCAAACTCAGTGTGCTGTCCCCACACAATATACTTATATGGGGACAAGAGTGGAAGTGAGAGATGGAAATGAAATCATAAATCCTAGGTTTCCCTCAGATTTATCCACTGTTCAGGGTCTCTTACTTAGCTGTCTACAATGTAATGTTGATAAAGAATAACTGAAATCATGTAAAGTGAGTGAAATACCAAATAAGAGGAGCTGTAGAGCTAGGCTTTTAAGATTCATTTCCACTCATATGGGAAGAGATGCTAGTTTTATTTCCAAAAGAGGAAATTTATTCCATCTTTGTTTGGCGTCTCTTGTTTTCACCAAATCTAAATGGATGATTTGGGTTTATTTTGGATTTAGTAAATTGATATTGAGTAACATTTGCTTTACATAATTAAAGCAGGCAAAAGACATTCTTAAGGGAAGGATCATCCTCAAAAGGAACCATAACTGGAAGTCCCCTCGGCCTACACATTAGCTTCTCTTTGCTTCCCATCAATGAGGAAGGTAACACTGTTATTGCCCAGGTTTTCACACCATGATCTAACAAAGGGTGATTTTAAAAAGGTGCATTCTCTCTTTCTTAGGTGCCACATTGATCCCAAACACTGCAAAGATAAGTTATTAAGTGATTATAGAGAAGATGTTTTCTGTAAGAGTAGCTACATTAAGAAAGCTTTTGTTGGTCCTTGTGTTACACTGCTTTCTACCTGAAAGTATAAATAAGTTCCTTTCTAAGGAATCTAAGGCCTATCTTCTCATCCCAAATCTAAGTTGCTGTTGTCAGAAAAGATTTTAGGTGCCTGGCTTGCTTGTTCCTCTTTGCAGTATGTTCCATGTCTCCATAAAAAGATGTCATAATAATATAGATATATAAAGATAAATTGATGTTTTGGACATAAACATGGAAAGACATGCAAGACAAATGCAGAAATCTGTTATTTTCAAGCAAAGAGTATACCACATCTTATCTAGGTCCTTTTACTCTACAAGAAAGATGCTCCAGGTTACCTTACATATGAAATTAAGACATGGGCTTGAAAGACAAGGGAGTGAAAGAAAAATAAACTATGTAAGTTCATAGAAATGTATATAAGTGACAGGTCCAATCTCCCAGTGTGGGGAGAAACAGGAAAGAAAAGAGCCAGTGGGTATCAAACTCACAAAGCATGTTCTTATTCACCAATACCAGATTATCCCAGTGAACTCAAGCCAAATATCCATGACAGTAATTAGCTCTAGTACTTTGACAGATCATTATGAGCACATTAGCAGGGCATTAGTGAGAATTACCCATTTTTCACACATCGATTAGATGCCATGGTTGGATCATTACTCTATTGGTACCTAATAGCAGTATTCTAACTAGCATGTTGTTGTTTTTTTTTTTTTTCCTTCAGATGAGCTCTGTACCTGCTAACCTAATACAAAACCACATAAAGTGATTTTGTTAAACTAAATAAGGTACAAACACATTTCACATCTCCAGGAAGAAATTCATTAATCAAGGAAGAGAATCACTTGGCTCATCTCTGCTCCACAATGTACACTAATCTAGTGTCTTTCTCTGCCTGTGGGAGCATGCCCAGTAGTCTATTGGATGAAAAAAAAGTCACAACTGTAATCTTGCAGATGATTTTTCAGCTCCTTCCTCTTCTTCTCTTATCTCACAAACCAACTCAGGATGAAGTCATTTTTCCCATTTTTGCTATTATTCTGAGAAATAATATTATTAGTCTTACATTTTATCCTTGTCAGTCTCCAATCCCTTGGCTCGATTTCTTTGTAAAATAGAGTCATCTAAAGAATTCCAAAGGCAAATGGCAAAGGCATAGAGTACTGCCTGCACCCAACCCAGCCGACACAGACATTTTAGGCACAGCACTGGGGAATCTACTTGTTTAAGGTTGCAGGTGAGTCTGATGCCTAATGAGGTTGGTAATAATGCATTCTTGAATATGTATTTCAGGCTCATTAACATATAACAGTGAGGTGTTGTACAAGGAATGGAGAAGTTAACCCTGCAGTTGGATTATGCTCAATATTGAAGACAGATTGTGTATTGTTTTTACTACATGTGAACAATCTAAAAATCCTAAGCAGAAAAAAGGTAACTGAGGGGGAGCTTTGTGATTTTTTTTAAATTTCCTTTTCTAACATATTCTCACCTGTCCACCCACATGGAAAACACAAGTGCTTTTGAGCCATGTATTTTAGAAGGTATGATTCTTTGATACTGTTTTTTTGAGTGATATGAGTTTTATATTTTCTTAATCGAATGAAGTCCAGAATAAAAACCCAAGGCTAAACTCCAGCCTTCCTTTTTTGCATGTTTATTTGCAAAAGGCATATGTCAAAATAGCACCGGCTAGTAGACATGAAATGAATTATTGAGGTGATTTTCACACTAGCAGGGGTGTGTGTAAGTCACGATCTAGCTCCTTGTATTGCCACAGAACACTTAAGGAGTGATGAAAAGACAAAAAGAATGACCCAGAAGGTATCATGAAAAATCTTGTTTACATAACCTTCCAGAGAACCTAAAATTGAAATGAGCAACACATATTTGGTCAAGATATCTCCTGTCTCATGTATTTCAACAGTCCTCATATGAAACAGTTGGCAAGATTCCTTTTCATTTTCTTCAAGTTTCCATGTGTTATTACATTATGAGGCACTCAATAGAAAACAGAGTGAGGTGTACCCTACTTGATGCCAGCAGGGGAAGGTGGAGCCTTGCATTCCAGGAATTTATTTATTTTTATCATTACCACTACTTGAGAACACTCATAAAAGAGCAAGAAATATAGTTAATGTTACTACATCAGAGCCAAATTGAATTTCACATCAAAGGAAGTTGCTGTATAGGGAACTTCCAGGCTATCCAGCTCCACAGAAGTACTCCCACTCTCTGTATACCTCTTAAATTGGAAATTTAAGGACTCATACAGGTTTCAGGCTATGTCTCTCATGATATTCAGAGACACTTGCAACTCTCCTTATATTTTATGATCTTCTTAATGTTGCTGTTTATTTTTAGTAAACAAAATATCTAGTTTCATTAGCGAATCTCGGTGGAGCAAGTATTTTTAAAATTAGTGAATGTTTTGGGTCCAGATTATTGTAATGTTTTTATATAAAAAAATAAGCAAAGGAGATTAGTTTTGGTGGTCTTCTAAATATCTGTAAGTTGTACATTTTGAAAATGTATAAAATTAGGCTATGAATAATTATATCATTGCTATTAATTAAAATATTACTACTACTGCTACTCTCTACCATTTTTCTACAACTTACTTTGGCCAGAGAGTAGGCTAGTGGCCTTACATCAGTTACATCAGTTATCTTACTGAAAGCACAAAGGGACTTGAGGAGGATTTTGCTGATCTCTATCTCATTTTATAGATGAGAAAGCCCACTATAACAGAGAGCCAAGATCACAAGGTAAGGAACCCTGTAGAGGCTGTAACCCAGTTAACTTTGAACCCTCCAAGCTTGTAGTAAAAAGTTAGTGCTAGTATCACAGTAGATATTGTGGCAGAGAGTGTAAGTTCATGAAATGTGGGTCGTAAGAGTAAGAGGAGGTATTCTGCTCTCTCTTCTAAGAAGGACTGAAGTATCCACACTTTGGTCTTCCTTCTTCTTGAGCTTCATGTGGTCTGTGAGTTGTATCTTGGGTATTCCAAACTTCTGGGCTAATATCCACATATCAGTGAGTGCATGCCATGTGTGGTTTATTTGTGATTGGGTTACCTAATTCAAGATGATATTCTCCAGATCCATCCATTTCCCTAAGAATTTCATAAATTTCATTGTTTTTAATAGCTGAGTAGTACTCCATTTTGTAGATGCACCACATTTTCTGTATCCATTCCTCTGTTGAGGGACATATGGGTTGTTTCCAGTTTCTGGCTATTATAAATAAGGCTGCTATGAACATAGTGGAGCATGTGTCCTTATTACATGTTGGAGCATCTTCTGGGTATATGCTCAGAAGTGGTATAGCTGGGTCCTCATTTTTCTGTCCAATTTTCTAAGGAACCGCCAAACTGATTTCCAGAGTGGTTATACCAGCTTGCAATCCTACCATCAGTGGATGAGTGTTCCTCTTTCTCCACATTCTCACCAGCATCTGCTGTGTTTTTTTTTTCTTTAATTAAATGTTTATTTACATTGCAAATTTTATCCCCTTGGAAAAGCCCCATCCCATCCCCCTCTCCCTACTCACTAGCCCACCACCCAGTTCCCTGTCCTGGCATTCCCCTACACTGGGGCTTCAAGCCTTCACGAGACCAAGGGCCTCTCCTCTCACTTATGTCCCACAGGGCCATCCTCTGCTACATATGAGGCTGGAGCCAAGGGTCCCTCTATGTGTACTCTGGTTGGTGGTTTAGAACCTGGGAGCTCTGGGGGTACTGGTTGGTTCATATTGTTGTTCCTCCTATGGAGCTTCAAACCACTTCAGCTCCTTAGGTTCTTTCTCTAGCTCCTCCATCAGGGAGTCCAAGGATGGCTGTGAGTATCCACTTCTGTATTAGTCAGGCACTGACAGAGCATCTCAGGAGACAGCTATTTCTCGTTCCTGTCAGTAAGCACTTGTTGGCATCCACAATAGTGTCTGGGTTTGGTAACTGTATATGGGATGGATCCCTAGGTGGGACAGTCACTGGATGGCCTTTCCTTCAGTTTCTGCCCCAAAGTTTGTCTTTTGTTCCTACCATGGGTATTTTGAACACCAAAAACTTTCAAAGAATCCATATGGAAACCTACCATTTTATAAGCTTCCTAAACTCTCTCTCTCTGTGTCTTTGTGTCTGCCTCTCTCTGTCTCTAGCTCTCTCTTTCACACACACATACACACACATATTCATAAAACAAAACAGCAAAAATTTATGAAAAATTCAAATATTATATTTGGGTATAGAACTAATTTTCCTGAACTATAGTTCTGACTTTAAAAGGTAAAAATATCTTTGCATCTTATTTTAAGCTATTATAAGTAGGTATTTCAAAATACCCACATCATATTGTCTATTAATCATTGCATGTTTCCAGAATATTTATATAGTAGAAATTATTCTTCTGTTTATTGCCCCTTTCCATACAGGATCCTCCATCAGCTAATATGAGCAGGAAAATATTAACCAAGGAAGGGGTGTTGAAATGTATCTTGAAGCCTGGCTAGAATTTGGACAGTTTGAGTTTGGAATTGTGTTGAAGGAGAGGGGAGACCCTAAGATCTATTTGCTCAAAGACATGGATGAAGACAGGAGAACTGGAGTTTGTTCAGGACAAAACACTTAAATGATCTATAGAATGGAGAAGGAAAACAGTTTAGAAAGGAAAGTTGTAATCACATGATGGATTACGTGAGTATCAGGCTAAAGAGTCTTGGTTTCCTTTGTAAGTTTGTTTAATCAATGGTTTCTAATAGCAAATATTGATATAAGTAACATTTGGCCCAGGACTGCAAAGAGGGCATGGTGGGCAGAATAGGTGGAGTGTATAATGCTGGAAGCAGTGACTAAAGGAATAGAAGAATATAAACAGGGAGTGACTAAATGTGGGTCACACTACTGATATGGAATCATTACAATCGGGAAGATAATTAGGTATTTAATTTCTAAGTTTAGGTAGAAAAAAATCCATAGTATACCTTATAAAGAAGTATTGAGAAAATGTTGGTTGCCAAAGCACTACAGAACTAGCTATGAAAGTTTATCTTACAATGTTTGTAGTCCATCATGAAAGAAAGTTAGGGCAGGAACTCAAGGCAGGGCAGAAATGTGGAAACAGAAACTAGAAATGATTAAGAAAAGTGGTTTACTCTCTTGCCTTTCATGTTGGCACATTTGGCCTTTTTTAACAACCCATTTCCATCTGCCCAAGCACGGCACCACCCACCATAGGTTGGACTTTCCAACACTAATAATTAATCAAGAAAATGCTTCACAAATTTGTCCATAAGCAATCTGATGGAGACATTTTCTCAGTAGAGCCAATCATTTCAGAGATGACCTCGGTGAGTGCCACATTGAAACAAATACCACCAAAACGAAAACAAAGCAAAACAGCATGGTAGATAATGACAGGGTAGAAAGTGATCTTTAGAGAAGGAATATAGTAGTAATATATGTGTAATAAGAAAGAATGCGAAATTAAGTAGGGAAAGACTGTGAACCATCTGGAGGAATATGGGGGGGGGGCGTGGGGAAACCAATGAGTAGGAACACAGCATAAAGAAACATTATAACAATGCCATGATGAAGCCCATTACTTTTATGCTACCTAACCCATAAAATAAAAAAAAAACCTTCTAATCTATTGTTGAACAGATCTTTTATCTTACTGAAATGTTGCAGCTTTCAGTTTAAACTTCTTCACCTCCCTGATCTACAACCGTACTATCCAATAGTAACTACCATTATGTTCATTGCTTCTTTATGATCAAAGTTTTAGACTTCATGTAGGAGTGAGTTTGTGCAGTAGACTATTATGGTTCACTAATTTTACTATTATTCTTCATTTTAGTTTATGGAGCTATAAAAGAATTTTGTTCTTTCTCTCTCTGTCTCTCTCTATCAATCTATCAATCTCTCTCTCTCTCTGTGAGTGTGTGTGTGTGTGTGTGCCCTTGTGTGAATGTTTATATACAATGGTTATACATTTGTATATGGAAATCAGAGGTGAACATGGGGTGCCATTCTCAGATACCATTCCAATATTTTATTTTTAATTATTATTTATTTATTCTCCTCTCATATACTACATTCTGACCACAGTTTCCCTTGTTCTATCCTCCCATTTCTTCCCCACCATCTGCCCTCCCCTATCCATTCCTTCTCCTTTTCTCTTCTGAAACAGGCAGGCCTCTTATGGATATCAACCAAACATGGCATGACAAGTTGCAGTAAGATTAAGGACCTTCCCTCGTATTAAGGTTGGGCAGGGCAATTCAGTATGAGAAAGAGAGTCCCAAAAGCAAGAAACAAAGTCAGAGACAGCTCCTGCTCCCACTGATAGGAATTCCATAAGAAGACCATGCTAACCAACTGTAAAATATTGACAGAAGGCCGAAGTCAGTCCAATGTAGGCTCTCCAGTTGGAGATTCAATCTCTAAGAGTTCCCATGAGCCCTGGTTAGTTGGTTCTATGGATTTTCTTGTGGTGTCTTTGACTCCTCTGGTTTCTCCAATCCTTTTTCCCCATTTTCCACAGAATTCCCTGATCTCCACCTAATGCAGGAGTCTGAATCTGTTTCCTTCAGTTTCTGAATGAAGACACTCTGATGACATTTGTGGTAGACACCAATCTATGGATATAGCAAAGTATCATTAGGAATTGATTTCATTGATTTTTTTCCAATCAAGTTTGGTTTGATACTAGGTCTCTGGGCTATCCAGCTTCTGTCATTTCAAGGTTTTAAATACGTGAGTATCTAAGTAAGAATAACATTGTTTTGTTTTGTTTTGGTGTGTTTTTCTGAGATGGGGTCTCTTACTAGGTTCTGGGATTTCTTGATTCAGTTAGGCTCACTAGCCAGCATACTCCAGGGACAAACCTATCTCCACTGCCTAGCACTAGGATTACAAGCATTCAAAAGTATGCCTGACTTTTTTTTTACATGGGTTCTGGGATTCAAATCAGGTTCTTAACTTTGCATGTCAAGCACTTTCCCAACAGATCCATCTCCTCCGATCACCCCAATTTTGTTCTTATTCATAGATGAATGAAAACGAGTTCTATATATAAAATACAAAAATTCCAACAAAGAAGAGGCTTTTGCTAATCCCTGTGGAAAATACGGAGAGCAAGGTTTTAAATATGTGAGCATCTAAATGAGAAGGTAAGCAACACTGGGATTTCCCAATGGAAATGCAAAAATAACACAGGAACAGAGACTGAATACTGACACATTTTGTATAAATATAAATATAGATATGGAAACAGATTCCGATTTGATGTGTCTGAGAAACTTATATACTTTCATAATTTCAAATGAAAATTGAAAGTAAAATCAGATATAAGAAAGACCCTCTAGTGGGTTGGTGTAAGGAGGGTAATCTGTAGGGACATGGGATATTATTGTAGACAAAGACGGAGTAGATGTGACAAAAGGACAATGGTACTGAAGCAAATACAGCAGTAACCCAGAGAGAAACACTGAAGCCAGCTGGGTAAGAAATTTGAATTCATTAAGAGGATGTATATATTATTGATGTATATATCTTAAGAGACCTTGTGGTTAATTCACCTGAAGATAAAGGTGAATAAAGAGGTACTGAGTATTTTCATTCGGCTCTGAACACTCAACTACCACAGCTTTGTCTGCTTGCCAAAGCCACACTGCTCTGCCATTGGCTGACTCTAACTAAAGGATTTTGTACTTTCATAAATCTTTCAAATGAAAATGTGCTATAAGACATACACACATATCATTGGAAGTCAGCAGAAAGCTCTGGAGGTAGATTGTGTAAAAAAATGTTTTTCTCTCTCTTCTAAAGTGGTGACTCAACTCATGGGAAGAATTTTAATTTTCATGTTCACTGTGTTATTTCTGTCTCTACTCCTGACTCTCCAATAAACAAAAAGGGGATTACAATATTTATAATCTGTGTTTGAAGGTGATATCAAAGTAAGCTGGAACAAGACAGCTATAGTTAGTGTTCCTTTTCAAGACATAGATTGGGACCACCGCTCTGCAAGTTCTGAGCATCAAAACACTGAAGTAAATCAAGAATAACTTTAGGAAGTACTGGCTGTTATAAAGTTTTTCTCTTTCTTTCTTTTTCTTTCTTTCTTTTTTCTTCTTTTTTTCCTTCCTTCCTTCTTTCTTTCTTTCTTTCTTTACTTCTATCTCCCCCTTCCTTTCTTCATTCTTCTCTTTGTTCCTTCCTTCTCTTCTTTCTCCTTTTTCTTCTCCTCCTCCTTCTTCTCCCTATTTCTCCTCTTTCTCCTCCTCCTCATTTTTTCTTACCCACATTTGTACTTGCTTTAAAAAGAGACTAGTCAACTGAGGATATGGTAGGATAAATTTATAAGGGACCAAGCCAGGGGAAAAGGAGGTACACCTGCAAATTTCTGGAAGAAAATTGCTAAACAAAAGCAAAAAAAAAAAAAAAAAAAAAAAAAAAAAACAGGAAAGAGACCCATGTTTATACTGCAGATGTTGCATGTGTTTTGGAAGGATATGAAAGAACTTTTTAGCAGTCAGACAGAATGCTGGGACTTCTCCCCTGACCTTGGTCCAAGACAGTCTGCTTTTAACTGGAGGCGAATGTAATCCATTCTATGAACAGATGGTATAGAGGAAAAAGTGCAAACATAGGCTCTCTAGTGGCTCTTCCCATTCTAGCCAAATTCCAGCTGTGGTACGATAGAGAAGACATGGTACAGATTCTAGTGAGTGTAAGAAAGTTGACTGGAGACCACAGAAGACACTGTCTACTAGGATGATGGGCTAATAAACATCTGGCCACAGTGTTGCTGGCTAGGCTGCTGCTGGATAAGTGAACACTTTTTTTTTTCACTTTTCTGTTATATCTCTTAAGTCTTCCAGCTTGCCTATCAATTCTCCTTATAAAACAGATTACTGTACATTGTCCATGTTGTACTTATCTTAATCCTAACAAAATGCTGTGGTAATTATGCATTTCTTGTTTCTTTCTTATAATGGACTACTTGAAAGCTAGGAACGATATTGCTAAATTTGGTCCCGTGAATTACTAATGCATGGCAAGATTACAGAAAAAGACTTAACAGGAGGAAATCCATTTCTGGACATAAATCAAGGGGGAAATACACATTTGAGTGCCTTTGAGCTGACCACTGGTAGCTAATGCCAGCTTTGAACTTAATATAAATATGTTTTCTGTGTTGGTATTCTCTAATGATGCCTCAGCATAGACCATGCTGTCAAAAAAAAAAAAAAAAACCTATTACTAATTATGAGGCATTTTAATAAAAATACTAATATTTTTGATATGTAGAAATTTCTCCACTTCCCAGGAGCTTAAATTTAATTGGATCAAAAACTCTAGGAAAAAATCAATTTGTTTCCTACATTAAATTGTTTTCAAATATACCTTTAGTTTACATGTTTCAACATTCACTGAAACTGAAAGGTTTGAAGATGTTATCCTTTTCAAATGCATCTCAATACAAAAAAATCTAGATGTCATAATCAAGTAAGGAGTGACACAAAAGTTTACAACCAAAGAAACCATTTGCTGTTAGAGACTGAAGATTTTAACACTGTAATGAAGTGTCACCATATTGCTTGTGTACAATCTGGGAGAGATCTCACACAGAAAGTAAAATGTGAGTTGAGCCATCAAGAATGGAACAAGACTGCCACTTTGTCAAAAAAAAAAAAAAAGAAAGAAATAAAGAAAGAAAGAGAAAAGAAGAGAAAGAGAGAGAGAGAGAGAGAGAGAGACATTTTAGAAAGTGATTAATATGCATGACAGCAAGTAAGTTAGACAAGAAAGTACCTCTGTAAATATGTGTGTGTGTGTGTGTGTGTGTGTGTGTGTGTGTGTGTGTATGCCGTAGGGAATGTACTCTTTCAAGTTCCATAGTCCACAGTCTGCTCATTTACTTTGCCTAAAGTTCGGACCTTTTGAAGAGGTTTGAATTTATATCACTCTCAGTCATATTGAGCCAAATTTTATATGAAGAACTTTTGCATGGTATGGACTAAGCACTAGTTTTTCAAGTATTATTCTTGATAAATCACTACGACATAGTTCATTATTTCTCTGGCTATAATATTGGAATGTCCAGGTCAAGATATCCTTTCTATTTATATTTGTGAGCTATTCAAGTGAGTCTGTAAGAGATAATGTTTTATTTATACAATGAATAGAAAGCCGAGATGAAACGGACTATTTCTAATTAGCTTTTGGTATATTGCAATGCTGGTGGCATTAAGAATAGATGAGATTAGACATATGTACATTTGTGTGAGGCTGTAAAGAAGGGAGGTTCTTACTTATCATTTGCATTTGTCTATACTTTCAGGAATGCATCCTGGTTTCCAACTGATTATATTGTAGCAGATAGAGTTGTGAATCTGGCCGTTTCTAGTGCTTAATACTTCATTCACGTATCTAAAGCACCTGCTATGCAAATGTCTTTGTTTTCTTTCCATATTTTCCTTTCTATTCTGAAAGTTTAACTTGACATGCATCAGGTCAAAGTAAAATCAAATAACAATGGAAACCTTGTTATTTTTGACAAACATCCAGTATCTATGTGTACCAGCAGTACTATGACTCTGAGCACAATTGCAAGTGAGAAGTCTTCCTTAGTCAAGGCAAAAAAAAAATAATGATTATTTTTATACCTGCACAAAACATTAGCCATGATTATAACAACCATGAATACCATCTATAGATAAGTCAGTAAAGCATCAAAATCTTGCCCTGTGGCCTCTGTTATTCTGATCCCAGGACATGAGGAATTCTGGGAATATATCTCTAGACCAAACAAAGCCCCAACTGGGGCTTTAATGGTAGCCTAAAATCTTACACTTGTACCCCAACTTCTGACACACAGCTACTTCTGCATAATGGGTGCCACCTAGTACCCCAACTCCAAAGACACAACTGCTTCCGCACAAGAGATGCTAGGCAGCTGTAATTTTGACTCATGAAAGCAGGAGTCAGAGCAGCCCCCTCATTATGTTCTCTTTCTTATTACCAGCAGTGGACAATTTTAGACAGAAAGAAAAAATTCACATTTGAGTTTTTTGTTTTTGTTAGTTTGTTTGTTTGTTTTGTTTTTGATTCTTGAAAACAAGTAACTTTTTGTTTTGGTAAGGGCTTTCTTCTTCCTAGTACCCCACACCAGCATCTCCTATATATTAAACTAATGTGTTTTTATTTGCTAAGCCATTATGAGACAACACAATCTCTCTGTAAGTTTTAATATGTAATCTTCCTGCCTCATTCCTTATTTATCCCTTGACCATTAGCTTTTATCAAAGCAATGTGTGCCAGCACATATTCACATTTACATTCACTAGCAATGACTTAGGAAAGTGACCTCAATCCACTTATTTCCAAATACTATTGAGAACTGGGTACCAGATTTCCACTAGGCAGGAAATGTCTTTCCTCTTCATAATCAGCAGTTCCCTTCCTTTCCATTATTTTTGCTACCTTCTTTTTTTCATATTTTCTTTCAGTGGCCACCATACATCAAATGCAGGGGCTTGTATATTTATTTCCTTTACCAAAAATAAAGCACAAACTTCAAAGAGGCATGAATGATCTTTCCTGTTTTAATAATTAAAGATGAATCCACCACAAAGCTCGCTCTGCCATCTCCAGTGCTTGTATTAGATCAGAAATGGCATTTGTAGTCCCGAAAGAAATATATCAGAGTAGTTCCCACCCTGAAAATGCATGGCACAGAGCCCAGCTCTTCCCTGGAACCAGCATGTTATGAAAGGGTCTATTTCAAAGTAAGTGTAGCAGGAATATGGGGAGTGAGGATTTGATAATGTTTGATAATTCACAATTTAACAGCCAAGGAACGAGGGCTTATTATTAAATGCAAATAAAACGAAATGAAGTCCGGCTGTCGGGGTGCAGATAGAAATTACACAAAGCCCATAAGCCACTCTAGAGATCTTAACTACTAGACAGAGCAGGGCTCTGGGAGCTGCCAGCAAGCACAAATCCCTTCTTTGAAGAGGCTTGCACCCTGCATTATCTCCAGAGAAAGACTCAGATTATACAGTCTGCTTGGAAAACCAAGGTATGCCTAGGAACAGGGCAAGTACAGCCACTCCATGGAAGAGGAACATGTTTTGATTTTTAAAGTATTTTCAAGCTCCTTAGTTTCTATTGTTGCTTTTCCTTCTGGAAGATGATTTTTACCATTCAAGGGAAAATGGCTTGTTTTCTTAGAGGGTTGACAGACAGACTGGCTAGAGCAAAGGGACATAGACTGCTTAACTAAATCAATAACATAGGCATGACTGTTTCAGAGTAGTCATAAGCATGAGCTTAAGAATATCATAATAACTTAGTGTTCAAAGTAGTTGCTACTTTTCTTTTACTTACTACTATTAGAAAACAGCAAAAACATTTGAAACATATTAAACTCACTATTTTATTTATTCATTAGGTTGCAAAGTACAATGGTCAACATGTCACAAAAAGCGATAAGACTGGGTTTACAAAGTTGTAGTCAGGTACTTAAAACTATGCCTCAAATGTATTTTTCACTAATTGAACAATTGCTAGAGACATCTTTCTTGCAATCAAATTCTTGTTTCTTCTGTGTGAGTCTGCCCTCAGTGGTCTAATGTGAAGATTCTGCATATACATCCCTAGAAAGATGAGAAGATCCTATCTGCATTTTAAGACATTTATGTTGTTATCATTCAACATCGTCTAAGCTCTGAGTTTCTCACTCCTTCAACACTACTCAAGTGTAATACATGCTTCAGGAAATGCCACTTCAAATCCTGTCTTCCTAGTGGGTTCTTCCTTCAGTGTACACCACTTTTTAGGAGGCATTGTGGTGTCTAATTTCCTAATCATTCATTTTGGCATTCACATACTTTGTAGAAATGACTATATTTGTTACTTTAACAAACATTTAACATTACTTCCTAAGACATTCCCTGTATCTATCATGTCTAGTGGACTGGCTTGTAGATTATACATTTTGGCAAATAAGAGAAAATGGAATGAAGACTTTGTAGGTCATGTAGGCCCTGGCATTCTGCTGAACCAACCCCAATCCTTGGTGTCTAAACTTTTTTTATCTACTGGTCTTCCTCTTGAGTCTAATCAGAATATCACACTTCTTATATCCAAAATACAGCAGTCAATCATTGTTTTTTATATCTGCTTATTGGTCTCCAGTACAGGAAGCCCTGTTACTGGGGTTACTCATGTCAACAAATCTAGCTTATCTTTCCACGATACTTCACACCACATCCTTAATAGGATAATTGAATTTTAATCATCAAAATAAATCTATAATATAATCATTTCCTTTAGTAATAGCTATGTAAACTGCTACCAGTTTTCCTAGGACACACTCACTGTGATATTCTTACAACACCCTCACCATTGTCTCCTTTCTTTCATTCTGTATCTTGTAGTCAATATTAAAAAGGTCCCAGGTGGTTCTTTGTAAACATGAAACATACATGTCATTGTCCTTTTCAAACATCATCAATTATTGTTTATTTCAGATTAGGTGTAAAGCCTTAGCAGGGTGTTATTCTTAACAGACCTATAAAGCTCTATCAACGTTATCCCATTCTGTCTTGGACCTTCTCTTTTCCTCCATCCACCACTCACTCCACTCTAACCATATGAGACATCCTCATGGTCTTTGAATTCTTCAGACAAGCTCTTTGGCTTTTCAATATTCATTTCCTATTTTTTTCAATCTGTATTTTATCTACAATGCATGCATTCTCTCTTCCTTCTTCCTTCCCTGGTCTGTACACACACACTTACACACAAACACATGCATACACACAACCACACACACACAAACACACACATATAAACACACAGACATACACACACACATACACACACAAACACACACAAACACACAGACACACACACAAACACACACACACACAAACACACACACACATACATTTACCTTTGATAACTTTCTTCCTCCTATGACTAATTGCTTGTTGTTCCCAGGGTTGTCTGTTTCTCAACAGTTGGATGTAAAATTGGGAACAAGAATTTACGCATGTCTTTCTTGCTAAAGCAATACCCATTGTTACACTATCACTGGGAATGAAATGGATGCACATCCACTGTTTTGATGATTGCCGAATGACAGGAAGTAAATGTATTCTTACTAACATTTTTAAGTGAGCACGATTGATGATTAATGCTAAAATTACATTTATCTTATATTTTTAGTAGTTGTATGTCTATCCCATGATTAGAGTGAGAGGATCCAGGCCAACTTTACTCACTACTCACTTACTTAACTTTTAAAAAAGTCTGAAATACTTTGCCTTGGGAACACATTTGTAAACTTGCTATGATTCTTGCCATACTTTATACACTGTTTTGAATTTTTTTCCTCAGGTTTACTTCTAAGCCAGAGCTGAGTATCTTCCACACAATTTTCTATATCCAGTACTATATATATATGTATATATATTTTAAATGAGACTGTTCTTCTAATGGAGAAAAACAAGGAAAGATTATTAAATTATAAATATAAAATATATAATAATGATTCAATGCAGCTTTATAGTGATATGTTATCTTGAACTCTATGGTCCCCCACATGTAACATAACTTAGTCCATACTACATATATATATATAATAAATATTCACTGAGGAATATATATTAAAATTCACATGTAAATGACGGAGTGAATTCCCTTTGTGGAAGAAATAAAGAAAGATCCTGTGAATGATTGTGTGTGACACAGATGGTCTCTCTTTTTGCTAAGTCCTAAGGCATTGGGGTGGCTAAACTTACTACCTGTCAAAAGACTTGTAATGTATTGTAACAAATTTTAACAAAGTGACTCATTATTTGATAAAGTTCCAAAACATGATGAAGTGTTTTTTCATTTCTTTGTGTGTGTGTGTGTGTCTGTCTGTCTGTCTGTCTGTCTGTCTGTCTGTCTCTCTCTCTCTCTCTCTCTGTGTGTGTGTGTGTGTGTGTGTGTGTCTGTCTGTCTGTCTGTCTCTCTCTCTCTCTCTCTCTCTCTCTCTCTCTCTGTGTGTGTGTGTATGTGTGTGTGTGTGTATGTGTGTGTGTGTAAAAGAGATGGTCAGACTATGTGGTAAATCCTTGGATTATATAGTCCTTAGATTATATGGAAGAGTCATGAATGGAATGAAAATGTTTGAAGAATTTTAAGACTCTCAGCTGAAAAGAAATGGAGTCCTGTGCCTGTAGCTAATCAATAGAGCACATATTTAATATGTGTGATCTTCTGAGTTAAATTCTAGCATAGAAAGGAACCCAGTAGAGCCATAGGAACACCAACCTAAGCACAAAACTTTCAACTCCAAATCTATACTATCTACATGAAATGTGGGGATAGAGGGTGGAACAGAGACTAAGGAAATGACCAAGCAACAACTGGTCCAACTAGAGACCCTTCCCATGGGCAAGCACCAATCTCTGACGCTGTTAATGATGCTATGTTGTGATTGCAGACAGGAGTCTAGCATGGCTCTCCTTGGAGAGGCTCCACCCAGCAGTTGAATAAGACTGATGTAGACACCTCCACAGCCAAATAGTGGATGGAGCTTGGGGACTCTTATGGAAGAAAAGGAGGAAGGATTGTGGGCCTAAAGGGAATAGGAACTCCATAGAAAGTCCAAGAGTCAACTAACATGGATCCTTGGGGCTCTCAGAGACTGAACCACAAACCAACATTCATGGGCTGGACCTAGGTTTACCAGCATATATGTAGCAGATGTACAGCTTGGTTTTCATGTGGGTCCTGAACAACTGGAGTGGGGGTTATCCCAAAAGCTATTGGTATATGTGGGATACATGTTTTTCTAGCTGGGCTGCCTTGTCAGTGGGAGAAGACGCACCTAGCCTTGAAGATTTGATGTGCCAGAGTATGGGAAAAGCCAGGGGGGGCCCAGTCACTCAGAAAGGGAGAGGGGAAGGGTTGTGGGATGTTATGGGAGGGGGCAAAAGGGAGTAAGTAGAGAGCAGGATGTAAAGTGAATAAATAAATAGAAGGAAGGAAAGAAGGAATGAAGGAAAGGCAAAAATTGATTAAAATCTTCAATTTAGAGGGTAACCAGGTTTTGACTAGCATGTCAGTACAAAGAATATATTACAGAGGGACAGTGCTTTAAGTGGGCAATGCTTCAGCTTAGCACTGGTAGGTGCTGAGGTTTGGTCCTTAAGCAGAAAGAAGTTCAAAGGCAGGTTTTGGTAAGAACACTATGCCCCAGTGTAGGGGAATGCCAGGGCAGGAAGTTGGGAGTGGGTGGGTGGGTCAGGGAGCACCCTCATAGAGGCAGGGGGAGAGAGGATGGGATAGGAGATTTAAAGAGGAAAGACCTGGAATGGGGATAACGTTTAAAATGCAAATAAAGAAAGCATCTAATAAAAGAAAAAAAAAGAACATTAAAAAAAATACTGTGTGGAGAGTCTGTCTTTCTTTTTTTTTTTTTTTTTTTT